>NC_053024.1:685753374-685964148 GCF_003073215.2 Triticum urartu
TGCAAGGATGACCTTGCAGAAGTGAGTTGGGCCATCCTCCTGATGGTGGTGGTCGTAGTTGCGGCGCTTGTTGCTAGGGGGCTTCTCCACGCCCTCGTCGTCGCCACCCTCAAGCGTCTTCAGGTCTTCCTCGGCGGTGGGCGGCAGCACAACCTCGTCGGGCATTGGGTGAAGGGGCTGCTTGCCCTTGTTGTCAACGACCGGGAGCACCTCCGTGCCCATCTCATTGCTCTCCTCGATCTGCACACAATTCATGGAGTCAAGCACAACACAGAGTTCATGGCTTATTGAAGAGCATGTAGTTAAAACGGCATGACTGTCACTCTTCTCCTTCTCTCCCTATATTTACTCACCCTGCCCATCACTACTTACCCACCCCCTCTCTTCTCTCACTGTCAACCTTCTTCTTCCCCATCGCCATGAGCTCTAGCTCCGGCTCCAACGCCAACCCCTTCCCTTGGGGTATTGGCTGGAGGGCCTTCTTCCTCGGGTGGTTGGCTGGTGACCGCACCAAGTTCGAGAACACCATGGAGGTGTGCTTGAACTTTGGCTCCATGCCTGACATGCAGAATGAATCTAATGCAGTGCTCATGAAGGCCACTAAAGAAGAGCTGAAGACGCTGATTCCCGACCCAGCGAAGGGCGCGATGGCAGTTGACATCATTCGCTGGGCCATGAATCATGCTGTCTCCGACGACGCTAAACAAAGGAAGAAGTGGTGCAAATACAAGAACTACTGGGCTCTTAATGACCGCCGTGCCGCAGTGTACTGGAAGACGGCTATCGCGCTGCCGGCGGTCATTGGTGGGGAGCCTAAGGAGGAGGAAAAGCGGTGCAGATGCCAGTGAGGGTGCCGGAGCCAGGCTGTCATACCTGGCAGATCGACCTCGACTCCGCCGAGGACGAGGACGACGACCCGCCGGCCCGCACGGCGATGAAGAAGATGAAGGCCAGCGGCTCGACCAGCCGCTCCGCACGCCGGTGACGGCCGCCGCGGTCAGCCGGTGTCCGTTGTGTACCCCCTATCCCCCAATCCCCTTCTGCATTCCGATCTTGCATCTATAAACTCGTATGAATTGGTATGAACTAGTATGAACTACCCCTATGCTTATCTACCTCTATTCCCCATTCCCCTCCGCCGTGGGTCGAATCTATCGCTGGATCGAAGGGGAAAAGGTTTTGCATGTCGAACAAAGAGAAGTGCTTACCGCCATTGCCGCGCGCCAACTGCTGATCCGCTCATCGGTGATGGAGTCCGGGGGTGTTCTTGCTTTGCTCCGATCCGCCGCCGCTGGTGAGAGTTCGGAGAGTGGGGAGAGGGAGCGGTGAGGCTAATAACTGTTGGCGCTTCGGGAAGCAACGTGGCTTCTCGAGCATGGCCGCGCGCGTGCAGCCGCCGCCGCCGCCCACGTGCACCGCTCGGGCCTGGCCCTGGAGAAACTGTCGATTCGTGCGTTCCCAGGGAGTCAGGCCCAAGAGTGCTTTAAGGTTCGTGCCATGCGGGCCGCACAGTAAATGCAGGCAACCAAACGAGCCACTTCCTTCCCGCGCGGGCCAGGCTGGGCTTAATGCGGGCAACCAAACACGCCCTCAGTGGCGGTGCCAGGAACTGGCCAAGGCCTAGGCCGTCTCGGACAACCTTCATTTACTGTAGCACAATAGCTACAATAAATGCTAAAACCAAGGCAACGATGCTATACACACGACACATGTGCACGATTTGTGGACGATGTAGTTAATCAAGCCGTTGGTTTGTGAGAATAAAATGCAGGACACCGTCTGATTTTGAATCGTTCATGAATCGGCCACGCAGGCGTCGTGCGCAAAGCAGTTTCGAAACCAAGGAGGGACTTGGTCGTTACGCCCCATGCCACGGGTCGGGCTGCCTGAGGCCCATCTCCGTCGGTGGTGGTCACAGGAACTGGCCAAGGGCCAGGCAACCCCAGGCAACCTTCGTTTACTGTAGTGCTATAACTACAATAAATGCTACAGTCAAGGAATGACTTGGGCCTCACGCCCTAGGCCACAGCCCGGGCTGCCTGGGGCCTGTCTCCGCTCGTTGGGTTCAGTGAGCTCAGTATGTTACATATCATCCTCATGCATGAGAACACATTTCAAATCAAGACAAAATTGATGTTGAGCTCAAGGCCCTCCAAGTTCAATTTGCATTACCAAACTTTGGTGCTTAGTTAACTAAGTCTCTAAAGAGCAAAACAGAGTCGAGAAAAAGGGCAGGCAGAAGCTAGGGCAGAGCAACAACAATGAAAAGGAGCTGGCCCAACAAGGTGGGTCACGGGGATCCTACCTTTGCCATTTCATTTGAAAAATCAAAGTAGGTGACAGTAGTAGGCTTTTCAGTTTGCAATAAGGAGAGGACATCTCCAACTCGGACCCCTAAAACCGACATGGTATTTATCCATGGACGCGTGGGATCGGTCATCCAACCATGCCCGCATATAGAATTTGAACAAACTGGACGATTGTCATGTAAACATGACGAAATTAACTCAATTTTAGACATGATTTACATAAGACAACCGGTATTTCGTCTTCCAACTGAAACCTAAAAAACACATAAGCTACCTTGTAGTGTATGGTGACCTCGTACGCGTGGCCGGCCTGGTCGGCGGCACGTCCATAATTGTCTGTGTCGTTGTCGTCGTTGTTGTCGACGAAGTGGTCCTTCCAGCGGTGGAAGGGCGTGGGGGAGCGGCGACCCTGCCCGGTCACCGCCTAGCACTTGTGGAGTAGTTGTCCTACTTCCTCTTGCGTCGTGCAGAGGGCGCCGCGGCCAACACCGACCCTGGCTGGGGAGCCTTGACCTTACCCATCTCACTGATAGCAGCGACGTCAATCTCACCGAAAGACCACTCCTCGCCATATTTGGTGAGCTCCCCATCGAGGCGGCGTAGTTGTCGCGTGACCATCTTCATGGTGGTTAGCGACCGGCCACGGGCCCAGGCCTTCGTGAGGTCGGGGTCTGAGCGGACCCAGGTCGACGATTTGTTAGACTTGGTGAATGCCGAGTGGCGCACCGCTCCTGCCTAACTGCCCTCTCCTTAGCCGACACAACGCTTCGCGGCGACGAGCAGCCGCCACCATCATGGCCATCGAGGTAGTGGAGGAGGCCCTCGTGCACCTTTGTGATTGCAGATGACACCTCCTCCTTGATGGCCTTCCTGCGCCACATGAGGCGTGGCGGCAACACTGGCCGATCGATGTGGACCTACCCGCTATGCACCAGCGACGCCGACACGTCCTTCACGTGATGTTCGATTTGGAAGCCACCTTAATGCGGCACAACGACTAAAGTAACCTTTTCGGTCTCCGCGTTGGCATTGAAGTGTGCCGCTCACTCGTCTGGTCGCATCGCTCTGATCGGCATGAATGTCGTGGGGTCATATTAACTCTGGAGCGGGGCTGACCGGCGTGAATGAGTGACAACCGCTTCATGCGGAGGGCTTTGGGTGGGACCAGAGTGTCGGGCGTGTATGTGGCTGCACTCCGGACGCGCGCAAAGCCCCTAGATTTGTGTCTGCTTTATGGGATTTCATACAACCGGATCGCTCTGTGGACCGATGTGGTAACGTGTTGGATGACAAACTGCGTCCGAACAGTTCGGTCCAGACGATTGTGGGGGTTCGTGGATCCATGGTGAAGATGCCGAAGTCATTCTTGCAACCTTGCACGCTTGGTCAGCGGATCGAGATACGTAGGAGGACGTAACTCTTACAAAGTCACATTCGCTATATTGAATATAGAGCGCGTTTCACATGTTTTGAAGGCCAGACATGTGAAGTCAATTTAGATCGTCGCATTTGAGCCTTCATAATTTTCCTACATATAGGACATATATGTCTCCTTTTTTGCGGGGATGGACATATATGTCATTCGCTACAGACTTATTCTTCAATTAGATTAAAATTGCACATTTGGTTAACCAACAATAGTGGACTAAAGGTCACACACATTAGAGCCTGGTGGCGGCAACGAGGTCGTTGTTTGTCGGTCAGAGACGCGGCCGGCGCAAGGACAATTTTCACAGCGACGATTTTGGCTGCGGGGTACCAATTCCGGCGGCGGCGACACTTGAAATTATACTAAGCATTGAGCCAAACATCCAACCGCCTAATTCTTAGTATAATTTTGAACAATGTCGACGACCCTACTCTCCTCGACAATGAGGGTAGCTGCCTCTCCTCCTTTGAGTGCGGCACCTAGTCCGATCGCCAGGAGGGAAGTGGTGGTTATGGACGACGAGTATGAAAGTGGAGGCTCTGGGCAGCAGGGAGGGAAGTGAAGATTGTGTGTGGCGGGGATATGATCTCGGTAGGACATGTCAATGGCTTTTTTATGGCCGTGGTCCAAAGGAAAACATGGCGAGCGGCGAAAAAAGTGGCGAGATACATAGCGAAAATGGCTGCAGGAAGTTGGCATGTAGGCGGCCGTCATTAATTGACACGCCTTTTGGTGTCATGGGCGTCTGACGTCCACACCATTGCCAGGGAGAGGAGACGGGCCGCGCGGGAGGTCGGGGAGGGAAGTGGATCTTCCAGCACAAGCAGTTGACAGATAGAGCTCCCTCCAAACCAACGCCCTCATCCTCCAAATATGAAGGCTCGCTGCTCGATTTGGAGCGCCCTCATAAATTATGGTATCAGGAGTCGGATGACGATTGCATTAGAGCGGTCATTTCCATAAAATGTCATATTGACGGTCCCTATGTTGATTGACGCGATGTAATGATTTTGCTAGAGTTGCTCTTAGAAAATTGGTAAATACACTGGCAGCGCTGCAACCTGCACGCGATCACTGCTATAGATGCATATTGGTTTTCTCTTAAAAAATGTAGAGGTAATAGCACCAGGAGTCCTGGAACTTGTCCAGGATGTGATGATCTAGTCCAAAACTTGCAAAAGCAAACTATTGCATCCCTCAACTTGCACCCAATGTGCAAATTTGGTCCTAGCCAATCAGACGACGACAAGTGGAACCAAGTCAGCAGAGCCGGTCAGCGCAACACCTTTTGCAATTACCCATTTGGCCTTAGCACTAATCAACCCGCACTACACCGCACTTTTCACCTGAATTTATTGGGTCTCCCTCCCCTCGCCCAATCATTCGTCGCCCTCGCCCCCTGTCCGTGACAGGCCGACAGGCCGTGCTGGCTGCGCTCGCGTGAGCCATGGCGTCGTTGCCGGACTTCACCGGCGGTGTGCACCCGTCGCCTACCGCGCACCAAGTTCAGCCGTTCGGTGTCAACCCTCCGGATTATGGTTAGTCATCCATTCTCTCTGCTTTGTTCCTCCTCTCTGCTCAATGTCAACCCTCTCGGTCGGTGTTCTCCTCCCGATTGGATCGTCCAGTTTTGAGCTCGTTTCAGGCCCATTGGTTGGTACTTCGTGGTTGTAGTGCTTCCCGCGATGTCAAACTGGCTATTGGGTAGTCGATTGTAGTCTACGGTTTTGGGTGAAGTTGGTTGATTTTAGGCAAGAACATAGGGTTCTTGTTTTGAATGTTTTTCGGCCAGACTTTAGGTTTATGGCTTGTACGTACATACTGTTTTGCAAATACGTGCCAATTTGGCCTAGGGTTTGTGCGTAGGGGGCAACATTTGCAGTGTAAAAAGTCTAAACTTTGTTTGGCCAATGTAGGGCACGACTTGAGATAAGTAGTGGATTAGTACTTAGTTTGTACATTAGCCGTGTTAAATTAGTTTGTTACTGCTTTTGTTGAGTTAATTTGCAAGCTGTAGTTAATTGAATTTATTCCGTTAACTGAATTCAGTTGCAAGTTGCAGTTAACTGAAAAAATCAGTTAACTCAGTTTCTGAAGATAGCTGAATTTATTCAGCTTAATTAGTTAAAGATGCAGTTAGCTTGAATATTCATTTAAAGATGCAGTTAAATGTATTTATTCAGTTATCTTTATTGATGCGTGTGCTTACATTCTGCACTGTGTGGTTGTAGTTTGTGATTCAGCAATGGGACTCAGTGTGGACACCCCTTTCTTCACATTAGAACTGGAGCACAGTAGACTATTCTGTGGACCAATAAATAACATGGAGTACTATAATCCTTCAGTGGAGGTGCTTGACTATGTTGATGCTAGCACATTCTCATATGCAGTCATTGAAGAGCAGCTGCTATGCCGCTGGACCCAGACAAGACACAAGAGTGAAGAGATCTCTCCATCGAAGCGAAGAGCTCTGAGGGTGAGAAGCGGATGTGTATGTTTGATTCCACCCAAGCAATACCCCAGCGTACCCCCTCTTGATAGTACGGTGACCTCTATTCAACTAGTCACCGAAAGAGAAACAATAGAGCTACACCGTCTTGAATGACACTCCGAGGGGAAGAAATCGTCCCGTGCCAAGGATGAATCTCTGAAATACTCAAAGCACACAATTAGTCCGCAAACGATGTTGCACAAGGAGAGCACTTGCTGACTGATGTTGCACAAGGATAGCACTTGCTGTTTGATGTTGCAGTAGAAGAGCATTTGCTGATTGATTTTGCTAAAGAAGATCACTTGCTAACTGATTTTGCTGAAAAAAATCACTTGCTGAGTGATGTTGCAGAAGATGTAGTGCTTTCAGATTCAGATTTCAGTGACAGTGATTATGACATAGATGATGGAGATGATGATCTTTATGAAGAGAACATTGACTTTGATGTTGATGAAGAAGCTGAGCAAGAGGAGGAAGAGGTGGAACCTGACTATGTACTTGATGATGAACATTTGAATCTGTTAAAAGAAAAGAAGAAGAGCAACTGATATACAAGTTCAAAGCTTTCAATTTCAAGGTGGACATGGAAAATCCTGTATTTAAAGTAGGGATGGTCTTTGCTGATGTGGTTGAGCTGAGAAAAGCTATTACTGCATATTCAATAAGGAACATAATGCAGATCAAAAAGTTCAAAAATGACAAGATCAGATTTCATGCAGTTTGTCAGAGTGATCTGTAAGTGCATCTAGTGCCACCCCTAGTTGGTTTTGGAGTATTGACGACAAACCTGGTTGAGGGACTAATGTGTTTGTGAGAATTATAGGATAACACAGGTAGTAGTCCCTCATTGATTCAGTTTATCTACCGGAGATGACCCCTAAAAATGTATGAAGACATTGAAGACAATGGTGGTATGTGAAGATATTCACATTGAAGACTATGACAAGAGAAGACATTGCGTGAAGACTATGGGGCGCGAAGACTTAGTTGTTTCGTTGTCTCCTTTTCTTCTTTGTTGAGTCATAGGAACCACCGTACTATTAAGTAGGGTCCAAGTGAACAAAGTCAGAGTGACTGAAGTGATGCTCAACCAAAATCCTATGTCTTCGAGCGAAGACAATGAGAGCAAATCTTATCCAGAGTTGGATGAGTCAGCTTTGCTTGTAGCCTAAGTAAAGTTGCCGCGTGTGTTTGAAATCTGACCATTGGAACACGTGTCAGTTCCTTAGTGACCCAGGGTCATTTCGGACAAATCAGGTCGGGTTGCCTAGTGGCTATAAATAGCCCACCCCCTACAACCATAAACGGTTGGCTGCTCAGAGTTAGTGTACGGTTTTTGTCGTTTGAGAGCAACCCACCTCGAAGCCTTTGAGAGAGAATTCCTTGCGAGGATAAAGCCCTAACCACCCAGAGCCAAAGAGTGTTAGGCATCACTGAAGTCTTCCTGTCTGTGTGATCTGAAGACTTATTACACTTAAGGACTGTCAATCCTCCAGCCGGTTAGGCGTCGCGTTCTGAGCATCCAAGAGTCATTGTGGATCGCCGGTGAACGAAGTCTGTGAAGGTTTGGGAGTCTACCTTGAAGACTTACCAGAGTGATTGGGCGAGGACTGGGTGTCCTTAGCTCAAGGGGAATAAGGTGAAGACGCGGTCTTCTGAGTTGAATCTCAGCCTCCCTAACCAGACGTACAGTTGTCAAAGCAACTGAAACTGGTCCAACAAATCATTGTCTTCAACGAGTCACTGGTTTCGTCCTTCCCATTCCTTTACTTACTGTTGGCCCTGGTGAAGTCATTGTATGATTGCATTATCTTTTGTCTTCACTGAGTAACTGATTGTTCTGATTGGCTTCACACTATCTTCCTACCTGATCTATACTGCCTAGCTGCTATTAGTCATTGTGCTTTCACTTCATTGAATACTTGACTATGGCTTGCTTAGTATAGTCTACCTTCCGTTGCATGGTAATAGGTTTATTTCTATCGTTTGTCTTCGAAACTTCCATGTTTTGAAGACTTTCATAAAAATCGCCTATTCACCCCCCCTCTAGTCGATCACTAGCACTTTCATGATCGCCCATGGCTGCTTAAGGCTGGCAATGACAACAGGACGGGAGGATTTGACACCAAGACCTGCTATGGAGATCATATGTGTCAGAAGAAGTGGAGGTTGAAGGACATGACATCTAAATTCCTTTGCAACTATTTCATAGATGAGTTCAGAATGACCAGAAGATGTCACTTGGAACATTTTCAAGGAAAATAAAAGAAGAGTTTAATTGCACCCCTAATAGATGGAAGCTAGCTAGGGCTAGGACAGCAGCACTGAAGGAGATCCATGGTGATGAATAAGAGCAGTTCAGTAGACTATGAGATTATGGACATGAATTAAGAGAGAAGAACCCTGGCTCGACTCTTTTGTTGGCAACTGGACTGGTCAAAGATACCAAAATTTCCATTGGGCAGAAAAATGTTTGAAAACACTATATTGGTCATATGATGCCTGTAAGAGAGGGTGGCTTAAGGGATGTAGGCCTATTATCTTCATAGATGGTTGTCATATGAAAAATAGGTTCAAAGGTGTGTTGCTTAGTGCAGTTGGCATTAATCATAATGACTGCATTTTCCCCATTGCTATGGGCTGGGTGGAAGTAGAATGCACAAGTTCTTGGGAGTGGTTTCTCACAACTTTGAAAGATGATCTGAACATCACCAACAGTGCTCCTTTCACACTTATGAGTGACAAGAAGAAACGTCTGATAAATGTTGTCCACAAAGTTTGGCCAGATACTGAGCACAGGTTTTGTGTGAGGCATATTTATCAAAATTTCAATGAGAAGCACAAAGGAGAGGTACTGAAGCAAGGCCTGTGGGCCATTGCCAGATCACCAAACAAGTTGAAGTGGAGAGAGAACTGTGAAAAATGGATGGTCACAGGTCAGCTGCTTTCCACTGGACTGAAAAGACTAGAGTGGAAAACTTGGTGCAAAGCATTCTTTAGTGGATTTCCAAAATGTGACATCCTACTGAACAATAACTCTGAAGTTTTTAACAGTTATATCCTTGAGGGTAGAGAAATGTCAGTGCTAAGCATGCTTGGGTATATTTTTTACAATATAATGCACAGGGTGATGAGTAAGCAAAGAGAAGTTATAGAAAGGTGGGCAGGATAGATAATATGCCCAAAGATCAGGAAGAAATTGGACAAGAACACTGAATTTGCTGCTAATTACCATGTAACAGAAGCTGGCCAACAGATGTTCAGAGTTCAGTCAGGTAACAATAGCTACACAGTTGATCTTGGTTTGCACAAATGTGATTGCAGGAGATGACAGTTGTCTGGAGTACCATGTCGGCATTCTATAGCTTGTTGCAGGGAGGAGAGGATTGACCCAGAGACAATGGTTCATAAGTGCTACACTGTTAGGACATATCTGAAAGCATATGGATACACTCTTGTTCCTCTAGGAGACCCAAATGTGTGAGAGGTATAGAATGCTTATAAGGTGCATCCACCTGTGTTTACAAAACAGTTGGGAAGGCCCAAGAAAAATAGGAAGAAGACTCCTAAGAAGAAGATGAAGAATGGTGTTAGGGTTTTGAACAAGAAAGGTGTTACAATGCACTGCTCAATTTGTGGTAGAGCTGATCACAATAGGAAGGGGCATTACAGATGGCATGAAGCTCTCATTGAAGAAGGGGTAGAGCTAGTTGATGAAAACTACGATGACCCCACATTTATTCAGGTTACTGAATTTACTGCATTTTACTTTACTGAATTTACTGTAGCTGTCTGAATTTACTGTAGTTCTCTGAATTTTGCTGTACGTGACTGAATTGCTCAATGTTTTTGTGCGGAACATATTCCCTAGTCAGGCTAATCCTATACTAGATCCAATGTTGTCACCAACCAGTATGGTCTACAACATGGCTCAAAGAGAAATTTCAAGAAGAGCTCCACAAAAAGTTCATGGCCCACTACCTAAGCAGTCTTCATTTGTTGTTGCTGCTGGTGCTGCAATACCTCAGCCAAGAGTCACTACAGAAATGAATACAGGTAGGCAAACAAGGGCAAGCACAATAATTGAGAGAGGAGAAGGCTCTCAAGCTTCTGGTAGGGGGAGGGGGAGGAAAAGACAAAGGAATCCAGATGCAGGTGGAGGAAGAGGGGCAACTGCAGCTTCAGGCAGAGGAAGAAGGCAACTGCAGCTTCAAGCAGAGGAAGAGGGGCAAATGCAGCTGTAGGTGGAGTAAGAGGGGCAAATGCACCTGCGGGTGGAGGAAGAGGGTCAAATATAGCTGCAGGTGGAGGGAGAGGAGCAACACAACATGCAGGCAGTTGAAGAGGGACAGGAAATGTACATGCTTGGAGAGGAAGAGGAGAAAGAATAGGAGGAAGAGGAGGTATGCTAGGTGATAGGGCATACTGGCTACTGTTTAGAGAGGAAAGGAGTGGAAATTCCTGACTTGAATGCTCCTCCTGAAGAATTTGTGGTTCCTGATCCCTGACTTGGTGGGAGATCACAGTTCCATCCTTTTGCAAAGGCCTAAAGTGATGTAAGACAATGACTGGCCTAACAGTGGCTTAAATTGCCAATTTTTATGGCAAAACATTTTCTTAATTTGACATTTTTATGGCAAATATTGGCATTAATTGCCTTTTTTGTAACTAAATATTATGTTGCAAAACTAGGGGATAACTGAATGTTGGATGGCATATGAATGTTGGTTGTCAAAGGAGCAAGTTTGTAGTCTAATTCATTTATGAAAATGTGCTAGTTTGAGGTCCATTGAACTTCTGAAAGTGATCTAGTTCCTTGTGTACTGCATTTTTCAAAAAATTAGGTAATTTGTACTTAACTGCATTCATGCAGCATTTCTGAAAATTGGTACTAATTTGTGAAAGTGATCTAGTTTTTAGTTTGTATTGTACTGCATTTCTGAATTTTAAGTTTGTACTATACTAATTTGTGAAATTGGTACTAATTTCTTCCTGATCTTTGGGCATATTCTCTGCCCTGCTGATACGTCTCCAACGTATCTATATTTTTTGATTGCTCCATGCTATATTATCTACTGTTTTGGACATTATTGGGCTTTATTATCCATTTTTATATTATTTTTGGGACTAACCTATTAAGCGGAGGCCCAGCCCAGAATTGCTATTTTTTTGCCTATTTTAGGGTTTCAAAAAAAAGGAATATCAAACGGAGTCCAAACGGAATGAAACCTTCGGGAACGTGATTTTTGGAACGAACAAGACCCAGGAGACTTGGACCCTACGTCAAGCAACCAACAGGGAGGCCACGAGGTAGGGGGCGCGTCTACCCCCCCCCCCCCCCCCCCCCCCAGGCGCGCCCTCCACCCTCGTGGTCCCCCTGTTGCTCCACCGACGTACTTCTTCCTCCTATATATACCCTACGTACCCCCAACGATCAGATACGGAGCCAAAACCCTAATTCCACCACCGTAACTTTCTGTATCCACGAGATCCTATCTTGGGGCCTGTTCAGGAGCTCCGTCGGAGGGGGCATCGATCACGGAGGGCTTCTACATCAACACCATAGCCTCTCCGATGAAGTGTGAGTAGTTTACTTCAGACCTTCGGGTCCATAGTTATTAGCTAGATGGCTTCTTTTCTCTTTTTGGATCCCAATACAAAGTTCTCCCCCTCTCTTGTGGAGATCTATTCGATGTAATCTTCTTTTTGCGGTGTGTTTGTTGAGAGCGATGAATTGTGGGTTTATGATCAAGTTTATCTATGAACAATATTTGAATCTTCTCTGAATTCTTTTATGTATGATTGGTTATCTTTGCAAGTCTCTTCGAATTATTAGTTTGGTTTGGCCTACTAGATTGATCTTTCTTGCAATGGGAGAAGTGCTTAGCTTTGGGTTCAATCTTGCGGTGTCCTTTCCTAGTGACAGTAGGGGCAGCAAGGCATGTATTGTATTTTTCCATCGAGGATAACAAGATGGGGTTTTCATCATATTGCATGAGTTTATCCCTCTACATCATGTCATCTTGCTTAAGGCGTTACGCTGTTCTTATGAACTTAATACTCTAGATGCATGCTGGATAGCGGTCGATGTGTGGAGTAATAGTAGTAGATGTAGATAGGAGTCGTCTACTTGTCTAGGATGTGATGCCTATATACATGATCATACCTAGATATTCTCATAACTATGCTCAATTCTGTCAATTGCTCAACAGTAATTTGTTCACCGACCGTAAAATACTTATGCTCTTGAGAGAAGCCACTAGTGAAACCTATGGCCCCCGGGTCTATCTTCATCATATTAAATCTTCCAATACTTAGTTATTTTCTTTGCTTTTATTTTACTTTGCATCTTCATCATAAAAATACCAAAAATATTACCTTATCATATCTATCAGATCTCACTCTCGTAAGTGACCGTGTAGGGATTGACAACCCCTTATCGCGTTGGTTGCGAGGATTTATTTGTTTTGTGTAGGTGCAAGGGACTCGCGCGTAGCCTCCTACTGGATTGATACCTTGGTTCTCAAAAACTGAGGGAAATACTTACGCTACTTTGTTGCACCACCCTTTCCTCTTCAAGGGAAAACCAACGCAAGTGCTCAAGAGGTAGCAAGAAGGATTTCTGGCGCCGTTGCGGGGGAGGTCTATGCAAAAGTCAACATACCAAGTACCCATCACAAACCCTTATCTCCCGCATTACATTATTTGCCATTTGCCTCTCGTTTTTCTCTCCCCCACTTCACCCTTGCCGTTTTATTCACCCTCTCTCTCTATCCTCCCTCTCTTTCTCTATTTGCCTCTTTTTGCTCGTTTGCTTGTGTGTTGGATTGCTTGCTTGTCACAATGGCTCAAGATAACACTAAATTGTGTGACTTTACCTATACCAACAACAATGATTTTATTAGCACTCCGATTGCTCCTCTTACCGATGCTGAATCTTGTAAAATTAATGTTGCCTTACTGAACCTTGTCATGAAAGATTCGTTTTCCGGCCTTCCTAGTGAAGATGCCGCTACCCGTCTAAATAGCTTCGTTGATTTGTGTGATATGCAAAAGAAGAAAGATGTGGACAATGATATTGTTAAATTGAAGTTATTTCCTTTTTCGCTTAGAGATTGTGCTAAAGCTTGGTTTTCATCTTTGCCTAAAAATAGTATTGACTCTTGGAATAAGTGCAAAGATGCTTTTATCTCTAAGTATTTTCCTCCCGCTAAGATCATCTCTCTTAGAAACGATATTATGAATTTTAAGCAACTTGATCATAAACATGTTGCACAAGCTTGGGAGAGGATGAAATTAATGATACGTAATTGCCCAACACATGGTTTAAATTTGTGGATGATTATACAAAAAAATTATGCCGGTTTTAATTTTTCTTCTAGAAATCTTTTAGATTCGGCCGCGGCAGGCACTTTTATGGAAATCACTTTAGGAGAAGCTACTAAACTCCTAGATAATATTATGGTTAATTATTCTCAATGGCACACCGAAAGATCTACTAATAAGAAAGTGCATGCGATAGAAGAAATTAATGTTTTGAGTGGAAAGATGGATGAACTTATGAAATTATTTGCTAATAAAAGTGTTTCTTCTGATCCTAATGATATGCCTTTGTCTACTTTGATTGAGCACAATAATGAATCTATGGATGTGAATTTTGTTGGTAGGAATAATTTTGGTAACAACGTGTATAGAGGAAACTTTAATCCTAGGCCTTATCCTAGTAATTCCTCTAATAATTATGGTAATTCCTACAACAATTCTTATGGAAATTATAATAAGATGCCCTCTAATTTTGAATCTAATATTAAAGAATTTATTACTTCGGAAAAGAATTCCAATGCTTTGATTGAAGAAAAATTGCTTAAGATTGATGAGTTGGCTAGGAACGTTGATAGAATTTCTCTTGATGTTGATTCTTTGAAACTTAGATCTATTCCACCTTAGCATGATATCAATGAGTCTCTCAAATCCATGAGAATTTCCATTGATGAGTGCAAAGAAAGAACCGCTAGGATACGTGCTAACAAAGATTCCTTTATAAGAGTGTGTTCTTCTAGTTTCCATGATAATAAAGATGACGATCTAAAAGTTATTGATGTGTCCCCTATTAAATCTTTGTTTTGCAATATGAATCTTGATAATTATGGGACTGAATATGATCCACCTTTACCTAGAAGGCGTTCCAAAAATTCGGAGTTTTTAGATCTTGATGCTAAATTTGATAAAAGTGGGATTGAAGAGATCAAAACTCTAGATGTTAATGAACCTACTATATTGGATTTAAAGGAATTTAATTATGATAATTGCTATTTGATAGATTGTATTTCCTTGTTGCAATCCGTGCTAAATTCTCCTCATGTTTATAGTCAAAATAAAGCTTTTACCAAACATATCGTTGATGCTTTGATGCAATCTTATGAAGAAAAACTTGAGTTGGAAGTTTCTATCCCTAGAAAACTTTATGATGAGTGGGAACCAACTATTAAAATTAAAGATCATGAATGCTATGCATTGTGTTATTTGGGTGCTAGTGTTTCCACGATTCCAAAGACTTTGTGTGATTTGTTAGGTTTCCGTGATTTTGATTATTGCTCTTTAAACTTGCACCTTGCGGATTCCACTATTAAGAAACCTATGGGAAGAATTAATGATGTTCTTATTGTTGCAAATAGGAATTATGTTCCCGTAGATTTTATCGTTCTTGATATAGATTGCAATCCTTCATGTCCTATTATTCTTGGTAGACCTTTCCTTAGAATGATTCGTGCAATTATTGATATGAAGGAAGGAAATATTAGATTCCAATTTTCGTTAAGGAAAGGCATGGAACACTTTCCTAGAAATAAAATTAAATTACCTTATGAATCTATTATGAGAGCCACTTACGGATTGCCTACCAAAGATGGCAATATCTAGATCTAACATTGCTTTTTATGCCTAGCTAGGGGCGTTAAACGATAGCGCTTGTTGGGAGGCAACCCAATTTTATTTTTATTCATTACTTTTTGCTCCTGTTTAGTAATGAATAATTTATCTAGCCTCTGTTTTGGTTGTGTTTTTTGTGTTTAATTAGTGTTTGTGCCAAGTAGAACCGTTGGGAAGACTTGGGAAAAGTCTTGTTAATCCTGCTGTGAAAACAGAAACTTTAGCGCTCACGAGAACTGCTGCCATTTTTATTTGGAAAGTGATATTTAGTTAATTCTTTTTGAAGATGATTAATAGATAAATTCCTCACGTCCAGCAATTTATTTTAGAATTTTTGGGGTTTCAGATCTTGCGCTAGCAAAAGATTACTACAGACTGTTCTGTTTTTGACAGATTCTGTTTTTCGTGTGTTGTTTGCTTATTTTGATGAATCTATGGCTAGTAAATAGTTTATAAACCATAGAGAAGTTAGAATAAAGTAGGTTTAACACCAATATAAATAAATAATGAGTTCATTACAGTACCTTGAAGTGGTCTTTTGTTTTCTTTTGCTAACGGAACTCACGAGATTTTCTACTTTAAGTTTTGTGTTGTGAAGTTTTCAAGTTTTGGGTAAAGATTTGATGGATTGTGGAACAAGGAGTGTTAAGAGCCAAAGCTTGGGGATGCCCCGGAAGGCATCCCCTATTTCGTCTACTTCTATCGGTAACTTTACTTGGAGCTATATTTGTATTCACCACATGATATGTGTTTTGCTTGGAGCGTCTTGTATGATTTGAGTCTTTATTTGTTGGTTTACCAAAATCATCTTTGCTGTACACACTGATACATCTCCAACGTATCTATAATTTTGGATTGCTCCATGCTATATTATCTACTGTTTTGGACTATATTGGGCTTTATTTTCCACTTTTATATTATTTTTGGGACTAACCTATTAACCGGAGGCCCAGCCCAGAATTGCTGTTTTTTGCCTATTTCAGTGTTTCGAAGAAACGGAATATCAAACGGAGTCCAAACGGAATGAAACCTTCGGGAACGTGATTTTCTCACCGAACGTGATCCAGGAGACTTGGACCCTTCGCCAAGGCATCAGAGAGGCGGTCACGAGGGTGGGGGCGCCCCCCCTCCTAGGGCGCGCCCCCCTGCCTCGTGGGCCCCTCGGAGCTCCACCGACGTACTCCTTCCTCCTATATATACCTTCGTACCCCCAAACGATCAGAACGGGAGCCAAAAATCTAATTCCACCGCCGCAACTTTCTGTATCCACGAGATCCCATCTTGGGGCCTGTTCCAGAGCTCCGCCGGAGAGGGTCGTCATCACGGAGGGATTCTACATCATCATAGCCTCTCCGATGAAGTGTGAGTAGTTTACCTGAGACCTTCGGGTCCATAGTTAGTAGCTAGATGGCTTCTTCTCTCTTTTTGGATCTCAATACAAAGTTCTCCCCCTCTCTCTTGGAGATCTATTCGATGTAATCTTCTTTTTGCGGTGTGTTTGTTGAGACCGATGAATTGTGGGTTTATGATCAAGTCTATCTATGAATAATATTTGAATCTTCTCTGAATTCTTTTATGTATGATTGGTTATCTTTACAAGTCTCTTCGAATTATCCGTTTGGTTTGGCCAACTAGATTTGTAGTTCTTGCCATGGGAGAAGTGCTTAGCTTTGGGTTCGATCTTGCGGTGTCCTTTCCCAGTGACAGAAGGGGCAGCAAGGCACGTATTGCATCATTGCCATCGAGGATAACAAGATGGGGTTTATTTCATATTGCATGAATTTATCTCTCTACATCATGTCATCTTGCTTAAAGCGTTACTATGTTTTTAACTTAATACTCTAGATGCATGCTGGATAGCGGGCGATGAGTGGAGTAATAGTAGTAGATGCATAATCGTTTCGGTCTACTTGTCACGGAGGTGATGCCTATATACATGATCATGCCTAGATATTCTCATAACTATGCTCAGTTCTGTCAATTGCTCAACAGTAATTTGTTCACCCACCGTAGAATACTTATGCTCTTGAGAGAAGCCACTAGTGAAACCTATGGCCCCCGAGTCTATTCTCATCATATTAATCTCCATCACTTTAATCTTGTTTTGCTTTTTACTTTGCCTTTACTTTTCACTTTGCATCTCTATACCAAAAATACCAAAAATATTATATCTATTAGATCTCACTCTCGTAAGTGACCGTGAAGGGATTGACAACCCCTAATCGTGTTGGTTGCGAGTAGCTATCGTTTTATGCATGTATGAGGGACTTGAGCGTGGCCTCCTACTGGATTGATACCTTGGTTCTCAAAAACTGAGGGAAATACTTACGCTACTCTGCTGCATCATCCCTTCCTCTTCGGGGAAAAACCAACGCAAGCTCAAGAGGTAGCACACACCTTTTGAGAGACACACATGATTCGGAAATTATTAGAATACTCTATGTGCTTCACTTATATCTTTTAAGCTATATAGTTTTGCTCTAGTGCTTCACTTATATCTTTTAGAGCACGGTGGTGAATTTGCTTTATAGAAACTATTGATCTCTCATGCTTCACTTAGATTATTTTGAGAGTCTTAAATAGCATGGTAAATTGCTTAAATAATCCCAATATGCTAGGTATACAAGATTAATAATAAAATTCTCTTATTAGTGTGTTGAATACTATGAGAAGTTTGATACTTGATAATTGTTTTGAGCTATGGAGATGGTGATATTAGAGTCATGGTAGTTGAGTAGTTGTGAATTTGAGAGATACTTGTGTTAAAGTTTGTGATTCCCGTAGCATGCACGTATGGTGAACCGTTATGTGATGAAGTCGGAGCATGATTTATTTATTGATTGTCTTCCTTATGAGTGGTGGTCGGGGACGAGCGATGGTCTTTTCCTACCAATCTATCCCCCTAGGAACATGCGCGTAATACTTTTCTTTGATAACTTGTAGATTTTTGCAATAAGTATATGAGTTCTTTATGACTAATGTTGAGTCCATGGATCATACGCACTCTCACCCTTCCAACATTGCTAGCCTCTCTATACCGCGCACCTTTCGCCAGCATCATACACCCACCATATACCTTCCTCAAAACAGCCACCATACCTACCTATCATGGCATTTCCATAGTCATTCCGAGATATATTGCCATCCAACTTTCCACCGTTCTGTTTACTATGACACGCTCCATCATTGTCATATTGCTTTGCATGATCATGTAGTTGACATTGTATTTGTGGCAAAGTCAACGTTCATAATTCTTTCATACATGTCACTCATGAGTCATTGCATATCCCGGTACACCGCCGGAGGCATTCACATAGAGTCATATTTTGTCCTAAGTATCGAGTTGTAATTCTTGAGTTGTAAGAAAATAAAAGTGTGATGATCATCATTATTAGAGCATTGTCTCAGTGAGCAAAGGATGTTGGAGACTATGATTCCCCCACAAGTCGGGATGAGACTCCGGACTAAAATAAAAAAAGAGAAAGAAAAGAGGCCCAAATAAAAAAATGAGAGAAAAAGAGAGAAGGGACAATATTACTATCCTTTTACCACACTTGTGCTTCAAAGTAGCACCATGATATTCATGATAGATAGTCTCCTATGTTATCACTTTCATATACTAGTGCGAATTTTTCATTATAGAACTTGGCTTGCCTATTACAATGATGGGTTTCGTCAAAATGCCCTAGGTCTTCGTGAGCAAGCAAGTTGGATGCACACCCACTTAGTTTCTTTTTGAGCTTTCATATACTTATAGCTCTAGTGCATCCGTTGCATGGAAATCCCTACTCGCTCACATTGATATCTATTGATGGGCATCTCCATAGCCCGTTGATACGCCTAGTTGATGTGAGACTATCTTCTCCCTTTTTGTCTTCTCCACAACCACCATTCTATTCCACCTATAGTGCTATATCCATGGCTCACGCTCATGTATTGCGTGAAGATTGAAAATGTTTGAGAACATCAAAAGTATGAAACAATTGCTTGGCTTGTCATCGGGGTTGTGCATGATTTAAATATTTTCTGTGGTGATGATGGAGCATAGCCAGACTATATGATTTTGTAGGGATAGCTTTCTTTGGCCATGTTATTTTGAGAAGACATAATTGCTTAGTTGGTATGTTTGAAGTATTATTATTTTCTATGTCAATATAAACTTTTGTCTTGAATCTTATGGATCTGAATATTCATGCCACAATTAAGAAGAATTACATTGAAATTATGCCAACTAGCATTCCACATCAAAAATTATCTTTTTTATCATTTACCTACTCGAGGACGAGCAGGAATTAAGCTTGGGGATGCTTGTTACGTCTCCAACATATCTATAATTTTTGATTGCTCCATTCTATATTATCTACTGTTTTGTGCAATATTGGGCTTTATTATCCACTTTTATATTATTTTTGGGACTAACCTATTAACCGGAGGCCCAGCCCAGATTTGTTGTTTTATGCCTATTTCAGTGTTTTGAAGAAAAGGAATATCAGACGGAGTCGAAACGGAATGAAACCTTCGGGGAACGTGATTTTTGGAACGAACAAGACCCAGGAGACTTGGACCCTACGTCAAGCAACCAACAGGGAGGCCACAAGGTAGGGGGCGCGCCCTCCACCCTCATGGGCCCCCTGTTGCTCCACCGACGCACTTCTTCCTCCTATATATACCTACGTACCCCCAAACGATCAGATAAGGAGCCAAAACCCTAATTCCACCGCTGTATCTTTCTGTATCCATGAGATCCCATCTTGGGGCCTGTTTCGGAGCTCCGCCGGAGGGGGCATCGATCACGGAGGGCTTCTACATCAACACCATAGCCTCTCTGATGAAGTGTGAGTAGTTTACCTCAGACCTTCGGGTCCATAGTTATTAGCTAGATGGCTTCTTCTCTCTTTTTGGATCTCAATACAAAGTTCTCCCCCTCTCTTGTGGAGTTCTATTCGATGTAATCTTCTTTTGCGGTGTGTTTGTTGAGACCGATGAATTGTGGGTTTATGATCAAGTTTATCTATGAACAATATTTGAATATTCTCTAAATTCTTTTATGTATGATTGGTTATCTTTGCAAGTCTCTTCGAATTATCAGTTTGGTTTGGCCTACTAGATTGATCTTTCTTGCAATGGGAGAAGTGCTTAGCTTTGGGTTCAATCTTGCGGTGTCCTTTCCTAGTGACAGTAGGGGCAGCAAGGCACGTATTGTATTGTTGCCATCGAGCATAACAAGATGGGGCTTTCATCATATTGCATGAGTTTATCCCTCTACATCATGTCATCTTGCTTAAGGCGTTACTCTGTTCTTATGAACTTAATACTCTAGATGCATGCTGGATAGCGGTCGATGTGTGGAGTAATAGTAGTAGATGCAGGCAGGAGTCGGTCTACTTGTCTAGGACGTGATGCCTATATACATGATCATAACTAGATATTCTCATAACTATGCTCAATTCTGTCAATTGCTCAACAGTAATTTGTTCACCCACCGCAAAATACTTATGCTCTTGAGAGAAGCCACTAGTGAAACCTATGGCCCCCGGGTCTATCTTAATCATATTAAATCTTCCAATACTTAGTTATTTTCTTTGCTTTTATTTTACTTTGCATCTTTATCATAAAATACCAAAAATATTATCTTATCATATCTGTCAGATCCCACTCTCGTAAGTGACCGTGTAGGGATTGCCAACCCCTTATTGTGTTGGTTGCGAGGATTTATTTCTTTTGTGTAGGTGCGAGGGACTCGCGCGTAGCCTCCTACTGGATTGATACCTTGGTTCTCAAAAACTGAGGGAAATACGTACGCTACTTTGCTGCACCACCCTTTCCTCTTCAAGGGAAAACCACACAAGTGCTCAAGAGGTAGCAACTGCCCACATTTCTATACCTTCTCTTTGTTTGCTCACCATCATGTGCATTGTCTTGTAAAAAATATACTCAAGCATGCTTAGCACTGACATTTCTCTACCCTCAAGGATATAACTATTAAAAAAATGATGTCTACTACACAACCTTCTTCTTGTAGACGTTGTTGGGCCTCCAAGTGCAGAGGTTTGTAGGACAGTAGCAAATTTCCCTCAAGTGGATAACCTAAGGTTTATCAATCCGTAGGAGGCGTAGGATGAAGATGGTCTCTCTCAAGCAACCCTACAACCAAATAACAAAGAGTCTCTTGTGTCCCCAACACACCCAATACAATGGTAAATTGTATAGGTACACTAGTTCGGCGAAGAGATGGTGATACAAGTGGTATATGGATAGTAGATAAAGGTATTTGTAATCTGAAATAATAAAAATAGCAAGGTAGCAAGTGATAAAAGTGAGCGTAAATGGTATTGCAATGTTAGGAAACAAGGCCTAGGGTTCATACTTTCACTAGTGTAAGTCCTCTCAACAATACTAACATAATTGGATCACATAACTACCCCTCAACATGCAACAAAGAGTCACTCCAAAGTCACTAATAGCGGAGAACGAACGAAGAGATTATGGTAGGGTACGAAACCACCTCAAAGTTATTCTTTCCAATCAATCCGTTGGGCTATTCCTATAAGTGTCACAAACAGCCCTAGAGTTCGTACTAGAATAACAACTTAAGATACAAATCAACCAAAACCCTAATGTCACCTAGATACTCCAATGTCACCTCAAGTATCCGGGGGTATGATTATACGATATGCATCACACAATCTCAGATTCATCTATTCAACCAACACAAAGGACCTCAAAGAGTGCCCCA
Organism: Triticum urartu; assembly: GCF_003073215.2. Taxonomy (NCBI): domain Eukaryota; kingdom Viridiplantae; phylum Streptophyta; class Magnoliopsida; order Poales; family Poaceae; genus Triticum; species Triticum urartu. The sequence goes on from NC_053024.1 coordinate 685,775,268, forward strand.
AAGTTCTACCGGAGAATCACGACGAAAACGTGTGCCAACCCCTATGCATAGGTTCATGGGCGGAACCCGCAAGTTGATCACCAAAACATACATCAAGTGAATCACGTGATATCCCATTGTCACCACAGATATCCACGGCCAGACATACATCAAGTGTTCTCAAATCTTTAAAGACTCAATCCGATAAGATAACTTCAAAGGGGAAGCTCAATCCATTACAAGAGAGAAGAGGGGGAGGAGAAACATAAGATCCAACTATAATAGCAAAGCTCGCGATACATCAAGATCATGCCAAATCAAGAACACGAGAGAGAGAGAGAGAGAGAGAGAGAGATCAAACACATAGCTACTGGTACATACCCTCATCCCCGAGGGAGAACTACTCCCTCCTCGTCATGGAGAGCACCGGGATGATGAAGATGGCCACCGGAGAAGGATTGCCCCCTCCGGCAGGGTGCCAGAACGGGTCTAGATTGGTTTTCGGTGGCTACGAAGGCTTCTGGCGGCGGAACTCCTGATCTATTGTGCGTTCTGGAAGTTTTAGGGTATATGGAGTTATATAGGCAGAAGAAGCACGTCAGGGGAGCCACGAGGACCCCACGAGACAGGGGGCGCGCCCTAGGGGGGGCGCCCCCACCCTCGTGAGCACCTCGTTCCTCCCTTGACGTGGGGTCCAAGTCCATCAGGTGTGTTTCCTTCCAAAAATAACTTCTCCAGTTGATTTCGTTCCGTTTCGACTCCGTCTGATATTCCTTTTCTTCAAAACACTGAAATAGGCATAAAACAACAAATCTGGGCTGGGCCTCCGGTTAATAGGTTAGTCCCAAAAATAATTCCCAAAAATAATATAAAAGTGGATAATAAAGCCCAATATTGCCAACAGTAGATAATATAGCATGGAGCAATCAAAAATTATAGATACGTTGGAGACGTATCAAGCATCCCCAAGCTTAATTCCTGCTCGTCCTCGAGTAGGTAAATGATAAAAGAATTTTTGTGGAATGCTACTTGGCATAATTTCAATGTAATTCTTCTTAATTGTGGCATGAATATTCAGATCCGAAAGATTCAAGACAAAAGTTTATATTGACATAAAAAAATAATACTTCAAACATACCAACTAAGCAATTATGTCTTCTCAAAATAACATGGCCAAAGAAAGCTTCCCTACAAAATCATATAGTCTGGCTATGCTCCATCTTCATCACCACAGAAAATATTTAAATCATGCACAACCCCGATGACAAGCCAAGCAATTGTTTCATACTTTTGATGTTCTCAAACTTTTTCAATCTTCACGCAATACATGAGCGTGAGCCATGGATAGCACTATAGGTGGAATAGAATGGTGGTTGTGGAGAAGACAAAAAGGAGAAGATAGTCTCACATCAACTAGGCGTATCAACGGGCTATGGAGATGCCCATCAATAGATATCAATGTGAGTATCAATGTGAGTGAGTAGGGATTGCCATGCAACGGATGCACTAGAGCTATAAGTGTATGAAAGCTCAACAAAAGAAACTAGTGGGTGTGCATCCAACTCGCTTGCTCACGAAGACCTAGGGCAATTTTGAGGAAGCCCATCATTGGAATATACAAGCCAAGTTCTATAATGTAAAATTCCCACTAGTATATGAAAGTGACAACATATGAGACTCTCTATATGAAGAACATGGTGCTAGTTTGAAGCACAATATATGAGACTCGCTATATCATGGTGCTACTTTGAAGCACAAGTGTGGAAAAAAGGATAGTAGCATTGCCCCTTTTTATTTATTTCCTTTTTTTATTTGCCCTTTCTTTTTTTATTTGGCCTTTCTTTTTTTTGGCCTTTCCCTTTTTTTATTTGGCCTTCCTTTTTTTTGGGGGGGGGACAATGCTCTATTGAATGATGATCATCACACTTCTATTTATTTACAACTCGATGATACAACTCGATACTAGAACAAAGATGACTCTATATGAATGCCTCCGGTGGTGTACCGGGATATGCAATGAATCAAGAGTGACAACTATGAAAGAATCATGAATGGTGGCTTTACCACAAATACGATGTCAACTACATGATCATGCAAAGCAATATGACAATGATGAATGTGTCATGATAACAGAACGGTGGAAAGTTGCATGGCAATATATCTCGGAATGGCTATGGAAATGCCATAATAGGTAGGTATGGTGGCTGTTTTGAGGAAGGTATATGGTGGGTTTATGGTACCGGCGAAAGTTGCGCGGTACTAGAGAGGCTAGCAATGGTGGAAGGGTGAGAGTGCGTATAATCCATGGACTCAACATTAGTCATAAAGAACTCACATACTTATTGCAAAAATCTATTAGTTATCAAAACAAAGTAATATGCGCATGCTCCTAGGGGGATAGATTGGTAGGAAAAGACCATCGCTCGTCCCCGACCGCCACTCATAAGGAAGACAATCAATAAACACCTCATGCTCCGACTTCGTCACATAACGGTTCACCATACGTGCATGCTACGGGAATCACAAACTTCAACACAAGTATCTCTCAAATTCACAACTACTCAACTAGCATGACTCTAATATCACCATCTCCATATCTCAAAACAATTATCAAGTATCAAACTTCTCATAGTATTCAACACACTCATAAGAGAATTTTATTATTCTTGAATACCTAGCATATTAGGATTTTAAGCAAATTACCATGCTATTTAAGACTCTCAAAATAATCTAAGTGAAGCATGAGAGTTCATCTATTTCTTCAAAATAAAACTACCACCATGCTCTAAAAGATATAAGTGAAGCACTAGAGCAACAACAAACTACTCCGAAAGATATAAGTGAAGATCAATGAGTAGTTGAATAATTATGCAACTATGTGAAGACTCTCTAACATTTAATAATTTCAGATCTTGGTACTCTATTCAAACAGAAAGCAAATCAAAATAAAATGACATCTAAGAATAGCAAACATCATGTGAAGAAGCAAAAACTTAGGATCAACCGATACTAACCGATAGTTGTTGAAGAAGAAAGGTGGGATGCCAACCGGGGCATCCCCAAGCTTAGATGCTTGAGACTTCTTGAAATATTATCTTGGGGTGCCTTGGGCATCCCCAAGCTTGAGCTTTTGTGTCTCCTTAATTCCTCTCATATCACGATCTCCCTAAATCTCAAAAGCTTCATCCACACAAAACTCAACAAGGACTCGTGAGATAAGTTAGTATAAACCATTGCCAAAACCTTATCATACTCTACTGTAGCAAATCACTAAAATTATTATTCAACATTGCATACTAAATGCCTCTGCATATTTAATAGTCCTATCCTCAAATAGAATCATTAAAGAAGCAAACATATGCAAACAATGCAAACAAAACAGCAATCTGCCTAAACAGGATAGTCTGTAAAGAATGCATCAACAACCATACTTTCCTAGCTCCAAAAATTATGAAAGAAAATTCCCACTGTAGTAAATTTATCAGAGCTTAATATGCAAAAGGTTTCAACATTTAATCACATTCTGACTTTTCTAGGGAATTATTGCAACAGCGGTAAACTTTCTGTTTTCAAACAGCAACATGTATACTTGTAACATAGGCATAGTAAAGGCTATCAATGCCACTTTTATTGAAACAAAAGATGCAAAACATTGTTCTAAATAACAGCAAGCAAATCCTAACAAAATAAATTGACGCTCCAAGCAAAACACATATCATGTGGTGAATAAAAATATACCTCCAAGTAAAGTTACCGATGAACGAAGACGAAAGAGGGGATGCCTTCCGGGGCATCCCCAAGCTTAGGCTCTTGGATATCCTTTAATATTACCTTGGGGTGCCTTGGGCATCCCCAATCTTAGGCTCTTGCCACTTCTTATTCCATAGTCCATCGAATCCTTACCCAAAACTTGAAAACTTCACAACACAAAACTTAACAGAAAACTCGTAAGCTCCGTTAGTATAAGAAAACAAAAGACCACTTCAAGGTACTGTAATGAACTCATTATTTATTTATATTGGTGTTAAACCTACTGTATTCCAACTTCTCTATGGTTTATAAACTATTTTACTAGCCACAGATTCATCAAAATAAGCAAACAACACACGAAAAACAGAATCTGTCAAAAACAGAACAGTCTGCAGTAATCTGGATCAAACGTATACTTCTGGAACTCATAAAATTCTCAAATAAATTTCTGGAACTGAGTAATTTATCTATTAATCATCTGAAAAAAGAATTAGATAAATAGCACTCTCCAAATAAAAATGGCAGCAATTCTCGTGAGCGCTAAAGTTATGTTTTTGACAGCATGATCAACAAGACTTTCCCCAAGTCTTCCCAAAGGTTCTACTTGGCACAATCACTAATTAAAAGCATAAAACAACATCTAAACAGAGGCTAGATGAATTATTTATTACTAAACAGTAACAAAAGTCAAGGAACAAAAATAAAATTGGGTTGGCTCCCAACAAGCGCTATCGTTTGACGCCCCTAGCTAGGCATGATGATTTCAATGATGCTCACATAAAGGATAAGAATTGTAACATAAAGAGAGCATCATGAAGAATATGACTAGCACATTTAAGTCTAACATAATTCCTATGCATAGGGATTTTGTGAGCAAACAACTTATGGGAACAATAATCAACTAGCATAGGAAGGTAAAACAAGCATAACTTCAAAACTTTAAGCACATAGAGAGGAAACTTGGTATTATTGCAATTCCTACAAGCATATATTCCTCCCTCATAATAATTTTCAGTAGAATCATGAATGAATTCAACAATATAACCAGCACCTAAAGCATTCTTTTCATGATCTACAAGCATAGAAAATTTACTACTCTCCACATAAGCAAAATTCTTCTCATTCGGAATAGTGGGGGTATCATAGGAAACTCGAATACTATAAATTGTTTCCATATTAAAAGAGTAATGTTCAGATAAGGGGTAATCATAATCATGACAAGTTTTATAAATATAATCATCACTACTTTTTATAGCATAAGTTTCATCACAATAATCATCATAAGTAGCAACTTTGTTCTCATCATAATCACTTTGCATATCTAAACATGGAAGGCTAAAAATATCATCATTAAGCGTAGCATCCCCAAGCTTGGGACAAACATTAATTGCAGCAAATATATTCTCAAATATGTCATCCTCATCAAACATAGCTTCCCCAAGCTTGGGCATTTTCGTATCATAAGCATAATCACTCTCATCATCAATAGCATGGATAGCACCAATAGTATAGTAATTATTATATTCTTCCAAGCAAGTGCCAAAAAGATTTTCAAGACCATAAGAAGTATCATTATCTTCCACAATTATATTTTCATGAGGCACAATAGTAATAGGAGCAACTTTGTTTGGGAGAGATGCCTTTTTACCTCTCTTCTTTTTTCTTTTCTTCTTCTTCACCACATCATGTGTGGGTTCAATCCTCTTTATGGAGCTCCTTATTAATGAGATTGGTTGAATAGGAGGCTCCTCCTCGTTGCCTGATTCATCATAAGAAATAATAGGAGGATATTGGGAAGTCTCTTTCCTTTCATTAGTATTCTCTTCATCTTCTAATTGTTTTCTTTTCTTTATGTAGTTGGCAATATAAGGATTATCAATGCAATTCATCGCACAATACATATAAATTTTCTCTAGATCAAAATCAAGAACTCTATCAAGATTAAGCTTTGGAATACCCTCAGTTATACGTTTCATTTCTTCATAACCCAAAAGAAGGCTAAGCTCTTTATGATGCTCAAGGGTAATCAAATTATCACAATGTTTGGACACGACTTGATCATGTAACAAATAGCATTGGAGCTCTAAATGACCATGTTCATTGCAAAGTTCACAAGGGGCACGAAAAATATTGAATCTTTCAGCACACTCATCTAGGCTTTCTTGCAACGATTTGGTTTCTAAGTACTTATGCCTCTTGCAATATCTATCTTACCTATTTGGTGTGTACATGCAAACCCAGTCTACTCCACAAAAATTGACATGTTTATAGGAGGCATTTTCATCATAACTAGTGCAATCATCATTAGTATTATGGATATTCAAAGAATTCGTACTAACAACATTGCAATCATGCTCATCATTCAAATATTTAGTGCCAAACATTTTATAGATTTCTTCTTCTAGCACTTGAGCACAATTATCCTTTCCATCATACTCACGAAAGATATTAAAAAGGTGAAGCTTATGAGACAAACTTAATTCCATTTTTTGTAATTTTGTTTTATAGACTAAACTAGTGATAAAACAAGAAACTAAAAGAATCGATTGCAAGATCTAAAGATATACCTTCAAGCACTCACCTCCCCGGCAACGGCACCAGAAAAGAGCTAGATGTCTACTACACAACCTTCTTCTTGTAGACGTTGTTGGGCCTCCAAGTGCAGAGGTTTGTAGGATAGTAGCAAATTTCCCTCAAGTGGATGACCTAAGGTTTATCAATCCGTAGGAGGCGTAGGATGAAGATGGTCTCTCTCAAGCAACCCTGCAACCAAATAACAAAGAGTCTCTTGTGTCCCCAACACACCCAATACAATGGTAAATTGTATAGGTGCACTAGTTCGGCGAAGAGATGGTGATACAAGTGGTATATGGATAGTAGATAAAGGTATTTGTAATATGAAATAATAAAAACAGCAAGGTAGCAAGTGATAAAAGTGAGCGTAAACGGTATTGCAATGCTAGGAAACAAGGCCTAGGGTTCATACTTTCACTAGTGTAAGTCCTCTCAACAATACTAACATAATTGGATCACATAACTATCCCTCAACATGCAACAAAGAGTCACTCCAAAGTCACTAATAGCGGAGAACGAACGAAGAGATTATGGTAGGGTACGAAACCACCTCAAAGTTATTCTTTCCAATCAATCCGTTGGGCTATTCCTATAAGTGTCACAAACAGCCCTAGAGTTCGTACTAGAATAACACCTTAAGATACAAATCAACCAAAACCCTAATGTCACCTAGATACTCCAATGTCACCTCAAGTATCTGGGGGTATGATTATACGATATGCATCACACAATCTCAGATTCATCTATTCAACCAACACAAAGGACCTCAAAGAGTGCCCCAAAGTTCTACCGGAGAATCACGACGAAAACATGTGCCAACCCTATGCATAGGTTCATGGGAGGAACCCGCAAGTTGATCACCAAAACATACATCAAGTGAATCACGTGATATCCCATTGTCACCACAGATATCCACGGCCAGACATACATCAAGTGTTCTCAAATCTTTAAAGACTCAATCCGATAAGATAACTTCAAAGGGGAAACTCAATCCATTACAAGAGAGAAGAGGGGGAGGAGAAACATAAGATCCAACTATAATAGCAAAGCTCGCGATACATCAAGATCGTGCCAAATCAAGAACACGAGAGAGAGAGAGAGAGAGAGAGAGAGAGAGAGAGATCAAACACATAGCTACTGGTACATACCCTCATCCCCGAGGGAGAACTACTCCCTCCTCGTCATGGAGAGCACCGGGATGATGAAGATGGCCACCGGAGAAGGATTGCCCCCTTCGGCAGGGTGCCGGAACGGGTCTAGATTGGTTTTTGGTGGCTAGAGAGGCTTCTGGCGGCGGAACTCCCGATCTATTGTGCGTTCCGGAAGTTTTAGGTCACGTAGGTATATATGGGTGCAGGAGGTACGTCAGGGGAGCCATGAGGGCCCCACGAGACAGGGGATGCGCCCTAAGGGGGGCGCCCCCCCCCCACCCTCGTGAGCACCTCGTTCCTTCCTTGACGTGGGGTCCAAATCCATCAGGTGTGTTTCCTTCCAAAAATAACTTCTCCAGTTGATTTCATTCCGACTCCGTCTGATATTCCCTTTCTTCAAAACACTGAAATAGGCATAAAACAGCAAATCTGGGTTGGGCCTCCGGTTAATAGGTTAGTCCCAAAATAATATAAAAGTGGATAATAAAGCCCAATATTGCCCAAAACAGTAGATAATATAGCATGGAGCAATCAAAAATTATAGATACGTTGGAGACGTATCAAAAACTTCAGAGTTATTGTTGAGTAGGATGTCACATTTTGGAAATTCACTAAAGAATGCTTTGCACCAAGTTTTCCACTCTACTCTTTTCAGTCCAGTGGAAAGCAGCTGAGCTGTGACCATCCATTTTTTCACAGTTCTCTCTTCACTTCAACTTGTTTGATGATCTGGCAATGGCCCATAGGTCTTGCTTCAGTACCTCTCCTTCGTGCTTCCCATTGATATTTTGGTAAATATGCCTCACACAAAACCTGTGCTCAGCATCTGGCCAAACTTTGTGGACAACATGTATCAGACGTTTCTTCTTGTCACTCATAAGCGTGAAAGGAGCAATGTTGGTGATGTTCAGATCATCTTTCAAAGTTGTGAGAAACCACTCCCAAGAACTTGTGCATTCTACTTCCACCCAGCCCATAGCAATGGGGAAAATGCAGTCATTATGATCAATGCCAACTTCACTAAGCAGCACACCTTTGAACCTATTTTTCATATAACAACCATCTATAAAGATAATAGGCCTACATCCCTTAAGCCACCCTCTCTTACAGGCATCATATGACCAATAAAGTGTTTTCAAACATTTTCTGCCCAATGGAAATTTTGTATCTTTGACCAGTCCAGTTGTCAACAAAAAAGTTGAGCCAGGATTCTTCTCTCTTAATTCATGTCCATAATCCCATAGTCTACTGAATTGCTCTTATTCATCACCATGGATCTCCTTCAGTGTTGTTGTCCTAGCCCTAGCTAGCTTCCATCTATTAGGGGTGTAATTAAACTCTTCTGTTATTTTCCTTGAAAATGTTCCAAGTGACATCTTCTGGTCATTCTGAACTCATCTATGAAATAGTTGCAAAGGAATTTAGATGTCATGTCCTTCAACCTCCACTTCTTCTGACACATATGATCTCCATAGCAGGCCTTGGTGTCAAATCCTCCTGTCATGTTGTCATTGCCAGCCTTAAGCAGCCATGGGCAATCACTCTGACAAACTGCATGAAATCTGATCTTGTCATTTTTGAACTTTTTGATCTACATTATGTTCCTTATTGAATATGCAGTAATAGCTTTCCTCAGCTCAACCACATCAGCAAAGACCATCCCTACTTTAAATACAGGATTTTCCATGTCCACCTTGAAATTGAAAGCTTTGAACTTGTATATCAGTTGCTCTTCTTCTTTTCTTTTAACAGATTCAAATGTTCATCATCAAGTACATAGTCAGGTTCCACCTCTTCCTCCTCTTGCTCAGCTTCTTCATCAACATCAAAGTCAATGTTCTCTTCATAAAGATCATCATCTCCATATCTATGTCATAATCACTGTCACTGAAATCTGAATCTGAAAGCACTACATCTTCTGCAACATCACTCAGCAAGTGATTTTTTTCAGCAAAATCAGTTAGCAAGTGATCTTCTTTAGCAAAATCAATCAGCAAATGCTCTTCTACTGCAACATCAAACAGCAAGTGCTATCCTTGTGCAACATCAGTCAGCAAGTGCTCTCCTTGTGCAACATCAGTCAGCAAATGCTCTTCCTCTGCAACATTAGCCAGCAAGTTGTCTCCTTCTGTCTCATGTGCTGCAAACTCTGAAATTGGATCTTTAGCATTGACTGAAATGATGCTGTGAGAACTAGTTGCACTGGCTGCAACATCATTTGGGTTTACCACTCTGACAGGATTCTCTACTGCTCCCACTGTACATATCCAATCTTGCCTGAAATTACTGATGAAATCTGAATGATCAACCATGATTGCAAGAACCTTATGCTGAGCATTGGCTGTTATCATTTGCTTCACATCCTCATCACCTCTGGTTCTGAGCATACCATCTGAAACTGTTTTGTCAGGCATGCACCAATAAATGATGTGCTCATTAACAGGATATCTCAACCATAGCAGCTGCTCTTCAATGACTGCATATGAGAATGTGCTAGCATCAACATAGTCAAGCACCTCCACTGAAGGATTATAGTACTCCATGTTATTTATTGGTCCACAGAATAGTCTACCGTGCTCCAGTTCTAATGTGAAGAAAGGGGTGTCCACACTGAGTCCCATTGCTGAATCACAAACTACAACCACACAGTGCAGAATGTAAGCACACGCATCAATAAAGATAACTGAATAAATACATTTAACTGCATCTTTAAATGAATATTCAAGCTAACTGCATCTTTAACTAATTAAGCTGAATAAATTCAGCTATCTTCAGAAACTGAGTTAACTGATTTTTTCAGTTAACTGCAACTTGCAACTGAATTCAGTTAACGGAATAAATTCAATTAACTACAGCTTGCAAATTAACTCAACAAAAGCAGTAACAAACTAATTTAACACGGCTAATGTACAAACTAAGTACTAATCCACTACTTATCTCAAGTCGTGCCCTACATTGGCCAAACAAAGTTTAGACTTTTTACACTGCAAATGTTGCCCCCTACACACAAACCCTAGGCCAAATTGGCACGTATTTGCAAAACAGTATGTACGTACAAGCCATAAACCTAAAGTCTGGCCGAAAAACATTCAAAACAAGAACCCTATGTTCTTGCCTAAAATCACCAACTTCACCCAAAACCGTAGACTACAATCGACTACCCAATAGCCAGTTTGACATCGCGGGAAGCACTACAACCACGAAGTACCAACCAATGGGCCTGAAACGAGCTCAAAACTGGACGATCCAATGGGGAGGAGAACACCGACCGAGAGGGTTGACATCGAGCAGAGAGGATGGATGACTAACCATAATCCGGAGGGTTGACACCGAACGGCCGAACTTGGTGTGCGGTAGGCGGCGGGTGCACACCGCCGGTGAAGTCTGGCAACGACGCCATGGCTCACGCGAGCGCAGCCAGCACGGCCTGTGGGCCGGTCACGGACAGGGGGCGAGGGCGACGAATGATTGGGCGAGGGGAGGGAGACCCAATAAATTCAGGTGAAAAGTGTGGTGTAGTGCGGGTTGATTAGTGCTAAGGCCAAGGGGGTAATTGCAAAAGGTGCTGCGCTGACCGGCTCTGCTGACTTGGCTCCACTTGTCGTCGTTTGATTGACTAAGACCAAATTTGCACATTGGGTGCAAGTTGTGGGATGCAATAGTTTGCTTTTGCAAGTTTTGGACTAGACCATCACATCACAGACAAGTTTCAGGACTTCTGGTGCTATTACCTCTAAAAAAAATGCTTGTGTTGATTTTGAGTCGAGCGGCTGGGAGCATCACTTTGGGGGGTACTAGGTAGGGGCCGGTTACTGGTAGCAGTAGCAGTAGCACATATTCGCGTTTATCCATCCATCCTATCATGTTCATCCGGCCGCAGGTAGTGTGGCGCGTCGACGGGGTGCCATCGACCCGATGCGAGCCATGCACATCTATAGGAATCCTCGTGGATGGGTACATGCATGCATGTCCCTGCGGCCGGGTGAGTCGACATGCGTGGGTCGAACCGTTGGAATGGGATCGCATTGTGTTATGCTGTGCTTTGCACGTGTGCAACTAGTTTAGGGTATATTCTAACCACTATTGAAGTTGGTAAATTAAACGTTGTGCTTAGCTGAGGGTTGTAAAATGGAACTTTTTTTTGAATAGGGCGTTTTGGTGACCGAGCTCCATGAAGCCCTTTATTTTTGAAAAATTCAAAATTCAAACTTTTTGACTTCAAAAAATTCTGAAAATAAATATGCAACTATACACGGATGAAATGTATGTGTGTGTAAAAATTCAAGATGAAATACTTCGAAATGCGACCTATAGAAAAAAGACAAATTTCTGGACTTTGAGGATGAATAGTAACATGTGTTAAAAAGCCTCAGATTTGTCTTTTTTGCATAGCCTTCATTTCAACGTATTTCGTCCTAAAAATTTACACACATGTGTGTTATGCCTCCATGTATGTCTGTAATTTTTTTCAGATTTTTTTGAATTGTAGAAATATGAATTTTCATGAATTTTGTGTTTTTCAAAAACCGGCCTCCATGGAGACCGAGCTCCAAAAGGCATTTTCGCTTTTTTTCTGTTTCATTTAGTTTTACTCATTGCCCTTTTATTTGTTACTTCCGCTGTTCCATCTATAAGACCTAATTAGTTGATACCCACTAATTCTAATTCTCTCAACATGCAAATCCTCATATCATCAAATGTGTCATGTTATCATCCATTAAAACTATTTTTTTAGCACATGTATACCCCAATTTAATTTTTTCATCTTCAATTGTCCAACGTACATGCATACTCTTTGTTCACATTATTTGCAAAAAAGAAATACTCTTTGTTAGCACACAATTACTTTTGAAAATAAAAGCTTTTGATTTAGGTTATTTCGTTCGTACAAAATTTATCCAAAATTAATCTTTAAAGTAGGTGGCAGTAGTAGGCTTTTCAATTGCAACAAGGTGAAGTGATTCTTGGGACCTTGCACGCTCGGTCGGCGGATTGAGATACCTGGTAGGATGCAACTCTAGCAGAATCGCAGTATTCGCATTGAATATAGAGCGAGTTTCATATGTTTTTAAGGCTGGACATGTGACATGTAAACTTAGAGTCGTCATATTTGTGCCCTTATAATTTTCTTACATGTGAGACATATATATATCATTGGCTGCATACTTATTTTTCAACTAGAATTACAATTGCATATTTGGTTAACCAACAATAGTGGACTAAAGGTCACACACATTAGAGCCCGGTGGCGGCAAAGAGGTTGGTGTTTGTCGGTTACTAACGCGACGGTGGCAAGGACAATTTTGACAGCGGCGATTTCAGTGGTGGGGTACCAAATCCGGGGGTGATGATGCTCAAAATTATACTAAGCATTGAGCTAGACACCCACCGACCTAATCCTTATTATGATTTTTGAAAAATGTCGACAACCCCACTCCTTCTCGCCACTGATGGCAGCCGCTTATCCTCCTTCAAGTGCGGCACCCAATCACAGGAAGGTAAGTGGTGGTTATGAGCGGCAGGGGGGGGGGGGTGTGAAGGTTGTGTGTGGCGGATATATGAGCTAGGTTGGACATAGCGACACCCTTTTAATAGCCGTGTGCAACAGGGAAACACGGGGGGCATAGAAAAAAATGTGGCAGAAAACATAACGAAAATGGTTGTAGGAATTTGACACACAGACATCCGTGTTTGCACCATTGCCAAGGAGAGGAGATGGGCCGCGCGGGAGGCCGGGGATGGAGGTGAAACTTCCTTTCCATACAAAGCAGTTGACAGATAGAGCGCCCTTCAAATCAACGCTCACTCCTTCAAGTGTGGAGGCACGCTGCTTGATTTGGAGCACCCTCGGAAATCGGCGCAATATAACGAATCTTCTAGAGTTGCTCCTAGTTACTACATGATAGATGCCTGTTGATTTTCCCTTTGCAAAAAGATGCTTGTTGATTTGAGTCGAGTGGTTGGCAGCATCACCTTGGGGGGTACCAGGTAGGGGCCGGGTACTGGTAGCAGTAGCAGTGGCACATATTCGCGTTTATCCATCCATCCATCCACCTTATCGTGTTCATCCGCAGGTACTGTGTCGCGCCGAAGGGATGCCATCGATCCGATGCGAGCCATGCATATCGATTGGCATCCTCGTGGATCTGTACATGCATGTTCCGCCGGCCGGGTGAGTGGACATGCGGCATGGGTGGATCCATTGGAACGGAATCGCATTCAGTTTTGATGTGCTTTGCACGTGCGCAGGCAGGCAGATGAGATGGGAAATGCTCGCGGCCGGGGCCGAAAGCTCAAGGATGATGCGGCCGACGCAACAAATTAATTCGAGCATTTCCTCCTGGTGGAAGGAAAAGAGGTCGGCCGGATCTAAGCGATTCGAAAAAGAAGGCAGGCCAAGATCGATGCGCACGGATATACATTTTTTTTTCCCCGATGATGCGCGCGGATATTCGCGGGCTCTCGGCAGCGTATTGCACGCAGACGCTACAAGTTTTTTTTTTTTTTTGAGAACTCGCAGACGCTACAAGTCGGCCGGAATGGCCATTCCTGGGCCCCCGATGGCGTGCGCCGGGGGAGAGAGAGAGAGCGATCGCGGTTGCGGATGGATGCGGACGCGTGGGTGCGTGTGCGGCTCGGGCGGCCCGAGCGGCGCCCACGCCCGCCAACTCCCGGCCGGCCGGTCGGTACAAACGTACGTGCGTGCCGTCGCCCTCGTCGGAGCGACCGCGACTCGTAGGCCGCTCCACTGCCGTCGCGCAAGGTCCCACCCTCTCCGTTGCGTCGTGCAGTGCAGCGGCTGGCAGGCTGACAAGTCCCGATGAGTTGCACCTTGCGCCGGTTTGTTGAAACGATATGACAAGAGCCGGCCGACGACGGAGACGGACATCGATGCGGCCGAGCACAAGCTCCACGGCTCACTTCCCGATAAGATTAGGAATTTCCTTGGTGAAACTTAAACTACAGTTGAATACTAGTGTTTCCCACGTACGTAACCACGCGAATCACGCATGGCCATGCAGGTTACGACTAGTACCGGCCGGCCGGCTCCTTTGTCTTGGTCAATCAACCACTGTCGCCACCACAATAAACTAAAGATACGTGACAAGATCTACTACTCCATGTAGTAGTAAAATGGATGCATATTTTTGGCTGTCAATGCTAGCCCATCAACTGCATACATAGACATTGTTGCATCGTGCATGTCCGACGGAGTGAAAAAGAAAACTTGTACCGCCTGCCGTTGTACTGAGTCGCGTGGAAACAATTAATTGTCACTCGATTTCCCGTTTTCTATCTAAAGCTTTGTATTCCTCCTCAACAGGTATGCGCACCGCTGTACTTCTTCGGTTCTTCCCCATCCAAGCGCGTCGGCGAGTTTCTTTCCGAGCCTAGCTAGATGGCGAAGGCAACCAAACGTCCCTTTTTCTTCCCGTGTGCGGGCCTCGTTGGGTCTAATGTGAGCAGCCAAACGCGTCCAAAGTGTCTTCTTTGGTTCCATTTTCAATGGTTACTGTGTTTTGTCTCGGTTATTACATTGGTTGCATATATATAAGCCAATCAAAGTCTTGGATGCGTCAGTTCCATCCCAACCATACGCAACAAATCCTGAGGGCCGCGGGGAACATGTTGAGATTGAGAATGCCCAAACAACCACATTTTTGGGGGATACAAAACTTACAGAAAACAGTTTGATGATGTGTGTTGTCAACGGGGCTTTGCCACCACTCTATAGCTTCTCTCAACTTGTGAGAGCAAACGAGTGAGCGTGCAGGGTACGCAGAGGTCGGCCCGACCTGGCACGGCAACGTTCGGGGCTTCATTTTGCCACGGCATGTGCACGACACTACTCCAGGGATCATCCATTGACAAGCCTGGACAGCCCTAGGGCGCCCTTGGATTAGCTATCGTGCATGTATCGTTCAGCAAAAGATCGTCCGTGAAGTAGTTCCGTAGACAGTCGGTGCACCGCACGCTTGGCCTTTTCAGTTGCATGCATGCATGCATACAGTGTGAGATTCGTTAGCTACTCGATAGAAATCGCTTTCCGGGTAGGTAGGGGCCGGGCGGAAGAACATATCCTGCGGAGGAATCAGTCGATCAGTGTTCTCTTACATATACATGCACGTGACATGGCACCCTGACTCGGTGGAAGGTCGGCCTAATCCTGGATCTCGACTGATTCCTCCCGATGTACGTGTGGCGGCCCCGGCTGCCACGCGAGCCGGTACGTGGCCAAATACCACTAGTAGAAAACAGGGCTATGGTCCAGGCCGGCTCAGCCCATTAGTTCCGGTTCAGTGTAGAACCAGGATCAATGTGGGCATTGGTCCCGGTTCGTGAGCCCAGGGGGCCGGCCGGGCCACGTGGGCCATTGGTTCCGGTTCATCTGGACCTTTTGGTCCTGATTGGTGGGACAAACCAGGACCAATGGGCCTCGCTCCTGACCCACCACCATTGGTCCCGATTGGTGGCTTGAACCGGGACCAAAGGCTCCCCTTTAGTCCCGGCTCATGTCACCAACCGGGACCAATGAGGTGCCTATATATACCCCCTCGCGCAAGAGCAGAGCACAGTGCTCTGTTTTTTCTGGTCGAGGGGGAGAGGGCTTTGTGGTGCTCTAGCTCACCTCCTATGCACATGAGGTGTTCGATGGAATGCCCGAGCCACACTACTTAAGCTTTCTCCTCTCGAAGCTCGACCTCCAAACTCCATTTTTCTCGAGATTTGTCTAGATTTAGCGGTCCGTCACGCCCCGTCCCCGTCTTCACCGCCGTCGATCACCCGCGCCGATCTCATCACCGACACCACCGTGGTGAGCCTCTTGTTCTTATCTTCTTTCTGAAAGGAAAAATATTCTTACTTGTATGTTTAGATAGATACTTGTATCATTTTCTTACATTTATTATTGCATCTTATATAGTGCGATGGTTTTGGTATCCGCCCCCGTCGGCCCTCGTCCTGTCTATGATTCGGATTTGGTATGTATATTATCTTTATAACTATTGATTCATTTATTGTTTATGAAAATTATGCCGACCAACATGACATAGATTTTATTTATCTAGGATGTATGTGAATCGGAAATGCCAACCGACCCTATTGTCGAGAGGTTAAATTTAGTTGAAGAAGAAAAAAATTTGTTGAAGGAAAAAAATTGAGGAGGAGAAGATGATATTGGAGTTGCATGTTGCGGATGTCGTCGATGATCACAAGATCAAGATGGATGCAATGCGCTTGAAGATCAGAAAGATTAGAAAATATGCCATTCATAACGAGGCTTGGTATCATTATGCCGTTGGATCAATTGTTACCTTGGTTGCGATTATGATCGCATTTGTTTTCGCATTGAAATGTTTTACATAGTTTCAATGTATGGTTTAATTAACTAGATGCTCTGGAGAGCTATATGTTGTTAGATGAGAACTATGTATGCATTTTGATTTTAATGTGATGATGAACTTCTATTAATTTGGACACTTAATTATATATAATGCACGCAGATGAACCGGCAATGGATGTACGGTGACAGACACACCCGCGAGTACATTAAGGGCGTGCATGAGTTTCTCGATGCGGCTGAGGCAAACAAGCAGAATGGTTTTATGTGTTGTCCATGCACTGAATGTGGGAATACGAGGTCTTACTCTAACCGGAAAATCCTTCACTCCCACCTGCTTTACAAGGGTTTCATGCCACACTATAATGTTTGGACGAGGTACGGAGAAATAGGGGTTATGATGGAAGACGGCGAAGAAGAAGAGTACGATGACAACTATGTGCCCCCTGAATATGGTGATGCTGCAACGGGGGGAGCTGGTGAAGATCAAGAGGAACCAGACGATGTGCCCAATGATGCTGCCACAGGTGAAGCTGCTGAAGATCAAGAGGAACCAGACGATGTGCCCGATGATGATGATCTCCGCCGGGTCATTGTCGATGCAAGGACGCAATGCATTAGTCAAAAGGAGAAGCTGAAGTTCGATCGCATGTTAGAGGATCACAAAAAAGGGTTATACCCCAATTGCGAAGATGGCAACACAAAGCTCGGTACCGTACTGGAATTGCTGCAGTGGAAGGCAGAGAATGCTGTGGCAGACAAAGGATTTGAGAAGCTACTGAAAATATTGAAGAAGAAGCTTCCAAAGGATAACGAATTGCCCGACAGTACATACGCAGCAAAGAAGGTCGTATGCCCTCTAGGATTGGAGGTGGAGAAGATACATGCATGCCCTAATGACTGCATCCTCTACCGCGGTGCATACAAGGATCTGAACGCATGCCCGGTATGCGGTGCGTTGCGGTATAAGATCAGACGAGATGACCCTGGTGATGTTGACGGCGAGCCCCTCAAGAAGAGGGTTCCTGCGAAGGTGATTTGGTATGCTCCTATAATACCACGGTTGAAACGTCTGTTCAGAAGCGAAGAGCATGCCAAGTTGATACGATGGCACAGTGAGAACCGAAAGAAAGATGGGAAGTTGAGAGCACCCGCTGACGGGTCGCAGTGGAGAAAAATCGAGAGAAAGTACTGGAATGAGTTTGCAAAGGACCCAAGGAATGTATGGTTTGCTTTAAGCGCGGATGGCATTAATCCTTTCGGGGAGCAGAGCAGCAATCACAGCACCTGGCCCGTGACTCTATGTATGTATAACCTTCCTCCTTGGATGTGCATGAAGCGGAAGTTCATTATGATGCCAGTTCTCATCCAAGGCCCTAAGCAACCCGGCAACGAAATTGATGTGTACCTAAGGCCATTAGTTGAAGAACTTTTACGGCTGTGGAATGGAAACGGTGTACGTACGTGGGATGAGCACAGACAGGAGGAATTTAACCTTAAGGTGTTGCTATTCGTGACCATCAACGATTGCCCCGCTCTCAGTAACCTTTCAGGACAGACAAACAAAGGATACCACGCACGCACGCACTGTTTAGATGACACTGAAAGTATATACCTGGACAAATGCAGGAAGAATGTGTACCTGGACCATCGTCGATTTCTTCCGACCAACCATCAATGTCGAAAGAAAGGCAAGCATTTCAAAGGCGAGGCAGATCACCGGAAGAAGCCCGCCATGCGCACCGGTGATCACGTGCTTGCTATGGTCAATGATTTACACTACGTAATCTTTGGAAAGGGTCCCGGTGGACTAGCTGTTCCGAATGATGCTGAGGGACACGCACCCATGTGGAAGAAGAAATCTATATTTGGGACCTACCCTACTGGAAAGACCTAGAGGTCCGCTCCTCAATCGACGTGATGCACGTGACGAAGAACCTTTGCGTGAACCTACTAGGCTTCTTGGGCATGTATGGGAAGACAAAAGATACACCTGAGGCACGAGAGGACCTGCAACGTTTGCACGAAAAAGACGGCATGCCTCCGAAGCAGTATAAAGGTCCTGCCAGCTACGCTCTTACGAAAGAAGAGAAAGAAATCTTCTTTGAATGCCTGCTCAGTATGAAGGTCACGACTGGCTTCTCATCGAATATAAAGGGAATAATAAATATGCCAGAGAAAAAGTTTCAGAACCTAAAGTCTCATGACTGCCACGTGATTATGACACAACTGCTTCCGGTTGCATTGAGGGGGCTTTTACCGGAAAACGTTCGATTAGCCATTGTGAAGCTATGTGCATTCCTCAATGCAATCTCTCAGAAGGTGATCGATCCAGAAATCGTACCAAGGCTAAGGAGTGATGTGGCGCAATGTCTTGTCAGTTTCGAGCTGGTGTTCCCACCATCCTTCTTCAATATCATGACGCACGTCCTAGTTCATCTAGTCGACGAGATTGTCATCCTGGGGCCCGTATTTCTACACAATATGTTCCCCTTTGAGAGGTTCATGGGAGTCCTAAAGAAATATGTCCGTAACCGCGCTAGGCCAGAAGGAAGCATCTCCATGGGCCATCAAACAGAGAATGTTATCGGGTTTTGTGTTGACTTCATTCCTGGCCTTAACAAGATAGGTCTCCCTAAATCGCGGTATGAGGGGAGACTGACTGGAAAAGGCACTCTTGGAAGAGACTCAATAATATGCAGGGACAGATATTCTTGGTCTCAAGCACACTACACAGTTCTACAGAACTCTACCTTGGTGACCCCGTATGTCGATGAACACAAGAACAGTCTGCGCTCCAAACACCCGGAGCAGTGCGACGACTGGATTACATGTGAACACATCAGGACTTTCAGCAGTTGGTTGGAAACACGTCTCAGAGGTGACAACACTGTTTGTGATGAGTTGTACTTGTTGTCCAGGGGACCATCTTTGACTGTATTGACTTACAAAGGATACGAGATAAATGGGAATACATTTTACACGATCGCCCAAGATCAAAAGAGCACCAACCAAAATAGCGGTGTCCGCTTTGATGCAGCAACCGAGAGCGGAAAGGACACATATTATGGTTACATAGTGGACATATGGGAACTTGACTACGGACCTGATTTTAAGGTCCCTTTGTTTAAGTGCAAATGGGTCAATCTGTTAGGCGGCGGGGTACAGGTAGACCCACAGTACGGAATGACAACAGTGGATCTGAAAAATCTTGGGTACACTGACGAACCGTTCGTCCTAGCCAATGATGTGGCACAGGTTATCTATGTGAAGGACATGTCTACCAAACCGAGAAAAAGAAAAGATAAGGAAGCGAATACATCATACGATGAGCCAAAGCGCCACATAGTTCTTTCAGGAAAAAGGGACATCCTGGGAGTGGACGGCAAGACAGACATGTCTGAAGATTATGAAAAGTTTCATGAAATTCCTCCCTTCAATGTCAAGGCTGACCCAAGCATCCTGATAAACAATGAAGATTATCCATGGTTACGGCGCAATAAGCAAATGACACAAGCGAAGAAAAAGTGAAGACTTTCTCCCGCAATAAGCAAATGCTATGTGGGTGAAATTATGATACCATCCCAACTTTCAACCTTTTCAGAGTTCTTTTGAAATGCTTTCATGTCTTATGGTTCGAAACTTTGATACTTCGAAAGTGATTGTCCATTTTGTACACGAAGTGCATCAAGTTTTTGTCGTAACCCTCTCTACTTTTTGGAACATGCTATGTGGGTGAAATGATGATACCATGCCAACTTTCAACCTTTTCAGAGTTCATTTTGAAATGCTTTCCAATTTCAGAGTCATTTAGCTCAAAGAATGAATTAATAGCAAACAGAATGAACTACAAAACTTTTATGAAAATAAAAACAATCAATTAAAATATTATGTTATGATCAACTAAAATAAAACTATAATATTCTTCAATAGCAAAAGGAATATAATTTTTGTGACCTAAAATCAAACTATAAGTATTTAATTGTAAGTATAAATAAAAAATAAATAGCAAAGAAGAAAAAAAATTCTATTTTTATAGTAAAGTTATTCATAAACTAGTGATTCACACAAATTTTATAAAATTCCAATTTAAACTATTCAAAATTTTAAAACTAATGGCACTAACAGAAAGTTTATAATTTTTGTGACCTAAAAGCAAAAAGAAATCACTAAAAAACTATAAGTATTTAGTTGTAAGTATAAATAAAAAATAAATAGAAAAAAAATTCTATTTTTATAGTAAAGTTATTCATAAACTAGTGATTCACACAAATTTTTAAAAATTCAAATTTAAACTATTCAAAATTTAAAACTAATGGCACTAACAGAAAGTTTATAATTTTTGTGACCTAAAAGCAAAAAGAAATCACTAAAAAACTATAAGTATTTAGTTGTAAGTATAAATAAAAAATAAATAGAAAAAAAATTCTATTTTTATAGTAAAGTTATTCATAAACTAGTGATTCACACAAATTTTTTAAAATTCAAATTTAAACTATTCAAAATTTAAAACTAATGGCACTAACACAAAGTTTATAATTTTTGTGACCTAAAAGCAAAAAGAAATCACTAAAAAACTATAAGTATTTAGTTTTAAGTAGAAATAAAAAAATAAAAAACCAAAAAAATGTAGAAATAAAAAAGAAAAAACCAAAAAAATGCCTCCTACTGGGCCTCCACGGCCTGAATACGACTAGAAACCCTACATGGGCCAGGATTCAGGCCCGCAGAAGGCCCAATAGGCCCACAGGCAGTAGCAAGTTTAGGCCCGAAAGCCTGCATTAGAGAGGAGCTCGAATGGGTAGGAACACCAGCGCTTATAAACCAGTGCCGGCGCCCTTCAGCTAGCGATGTGGGACTAAACTTTTGGGCTCGAGGCAGCAAAGGCCATTGGTCCCGGTTGGTGGCACCAACCGGGACTAAAGGGGGCATTGGTCACGGTTCGTGGCACCAACCGTGACCAATGCCCCCCTTTCGTCCCGGTTGGTGCCACCAACCGGGACCAAAGGCCGCCGCTTCCCGCCCTTTGGGCTGCTGAAAATTGGCCTTTAGTCCCGCCCTTTGGGCTGCTGAAAATTGGCCTTTGGTCCCGGTTGGTGGCACCAACCGGGACTAAAGGGGGGCATTGGTCACGGTTGATTTCACGAACCGGGACCAATGCTCTGGCTATATAAGCCAACACTTGTGAAATTCTCGATTCAGTTCGATCGATCTCCTCGTCCTCTCCTCCGACGACGCCGCCAGGCTGCTCCTCGTCCTTGTCGCCGTCGAGCCCTCCGTGAGCCCGCGCCGTCCTCGTCGCCGGCATCCCTGAGCCCGCCGCCCTCGTCCCCGTCGCCGCGTGCCTCCCCGAGCCCGCCTCCTTGTCCCCGGCCGTCACCGCGTGCCGCCCGGCCCGAGGCTGCCGTCCCCGTCACCGCGTGCCGCCCCGAGCCCGCTGTCCTCGTCGCCAGACTCCAGCCGTCGCCGCCCCCCTCAAAGTGAGCCCCACTCTCGAGTGCCACTCTTGCGCCCGAGCGCCCTTGCTCCGCCCCTGCTCCATGGTCGCCACCGGCCCCGATGCATTCAAGAGTAGAAGGAGAGAAGTAGAGGAGAGGAGAAGTGGAGCAGCAGCAACGCGCTGTCCACTTTTCTGAATTTTTTGGAATTTCTGAATTTTTTTGTCCATATAGAAGGTGTTTGATGAAATGCTAGATGGCTTTGGGCATTTTTGGAATTTAAAAAAAATTGTGGTGAGGTACTGATGCAAGACAAAGGCGATGGCAAAATTTCAGAATTTTTGGAGAGGTTTAGAATAGGTTTTCAACAAGTTATTTGAATCCGATTCAAATTTCATTTGAATGAAATTTGAAAATTTTGAACTATGGATCAGAATATGCTAAATATGTCAAAAATGTTTTTTCATATGATGTTTTTTTTCATATATGTATTCATTTTTTTATTTAGGTTGTTAATTAGTAGATATCGATTTTAGGTTAGTGTAGAGGAAAAAGTAAAATAAGGAAAAGGAAGAAAAGAGGAAGAAGGAAGAAGAAGAAGAAGAAAAGGAAGGAGTGGAAAAAGGAAAATAAGAAGAGGAAGACTTCTTTTTTTTTCTTCGATCTTCTCCTCTATTTTGTTCATGGATATATGCTAAAGAAAACGAGGGGGGTGATAGATGATGATGAGGGGTCGAGAGTGGGACGAGAGGTCGAGAGGTGTCGAGGGGAGAAAAAATATGTTATCAGGGACGAGGGTCATCGAGGGGTCGAGAGAGGGACGAGGGGTCGAGAGAACTAAATAAGAAGAAGAAGAGGAGAGGAAGACGAGGAGAAATAAATAAGAAGAAGAAAAAAGAAGAAAAAGAAGAGGAGAAGAAGAAAGCCTCTTTTTTTCTTCTTTTTTTTCTTCGACACGTGGGGGGGTCGAGAACGTCGGACATTCATGAGAGAGGCGAGGAAGAAGGGGAAGAAGAGGGAGAAGAAGAGGAGAGGAAGAAGAGGAAGTCTTCTCCTCTATTCTTTCTTCTCTTCTTTTTTCTTCTTCTTCTTCCTCTTTATTTTATCGGGAACGAGGGTCGTCGAGAGGGTCGCCGAGCGGTAGAGGAGAAACCCTAAATAGAAAGTATCGTCGGTGTGAGATACATGTACCGTCGGTGTCGGACACTACACCCACATCCCACAAGTGGCGCGGGCTTCGACGCCCACGTCACTTGTGGGACGTGGATGTAGTGTCCGACACCGAAGGCCACATGTATCTCACACCCACGATACTTGCTAGCTATTTAGGGTTTCCTCTACCGAAAAGAAGAGGAGAAATAAATAAGAAGAAGAAAAAAGAAGAAAAAGAAGAGGAGAAGAAGAAAGGAATAGTGGAGAAGAAGAGAAAATCTATTTTCTCTTTTCTCCACTATTCCTTTCTTCTTCTCCTCTTTTTTTTTCTTCTTTTCTTCTTCTTCTTCTTCTTCTTCTTCTTCTTATTCTTATTAGCCGGAAGTAGAGAGAGGTTTCCTAGTGTCAAAGTATTGAAGAAATCCATGCCTTCATCATTAGCCGGAAGTAACCAGGGCATGTTGGTACGAAGTTCTACAAAGTTGTTTTGGAATGGAGTCCCGGATAGAATAATCCGCCTTTTGGTACGAATTCAGCAAAGGCCTTCCAAATAGCGATATTCGGAAAGCTCTTGCTGAACTTTGTACCAAAAAGCGAATTATCCTATCTGGGACTCCGTTCCAGAACAACTTTGAAGAGCTTCGTACCATCATGCACATGTTACTTTCGCCTAATGATGAAGACATGATTTTGTTGAATCCCTTGACACTAGGCAACCTCCCGACCCCTCGGCGATCCTATCGAACATGAGAGGAAGAAGAGGAAGAAGAAAAAAAAGAGGAGAAGAAAGAATAGAGGAGATGAAAAAAAGAGGAGAAGAAAGAATAGAGGAGATATCTTCTCCTCTATTCTTTCTTCTCCTCTTTTTTTTCTTCTTCTTCCTCTTTTTTTTATCGGGAACGAGGGTCGTCGAGGGACATAGATGTAGTGTCGTCGTTGTCGATATATACCCCCTCCCGATAGCTTACTATGATTAGGTAGCTAGTTCTACGTTTGGCACTAATATATCCATCTGTCATGTTTGAATAATAATTGCCATGTTGTAAATATTTGTAGAAACTATGGACACCGCCCTAGACGAAGCAACAAAAGAAGCGTTGTTGAGGGACATAATCGCAGAAGGAAGTGATGCCATCTCGTTGTTTCTCAACGAAACCGATGGTCTGGAAGGAGAGGGTGAACAAGCTGGCTACGGTGACCTAATGCCGGTGCAAGAAGAAGAACATGAGGACGGCTCCGGTGACCCAATGCCGGTGCAAGAAGGAGACCGTGATGACGGCTCCGGTGAACGAACCGAGTCCGGCCAGGTATATATATTAGTTAAGCCTATGCTGACTAGCTGATTGATGCATTCATTGTTTGGGTATGTACACATATTAATTAAGTCTTTGTTCTTTTTTCTAGCCCTCCGAATCGAGCACAACTTCGGTAAAGAGACGAGGCCCGAAGAAAAAGTTGAGCTCGGATGAAAAGTTTGAGATCATAGCAATCGCGCCCGACGGCCAACCTATTGAACCCCTCCGGACAAAGAGCGCATTTGTTGCTCAGTGCGGGGTTCTGGTTAGGGACAAGATCCCGATAAGCATCCAGCAATGGTTTAAGCCGGCTACAGAAGACCCTGAGGTGTCTTATGTCAATGATATGCAGAAAAATGATCTTTGGACTGAGCTGAAGTCAAATTTCACCCTACCGCCTGAGGATAATCCAGAGAACCCAGTTAAAGAGAAATTAATCAAGTCTTTTGCTCTGAAGAGGATGGCAGAACTATTCAGGAGGTGGAAGAAAGAGTTGAATAAGTTTGTCGAAAATAATGAGACACCAGAATTCAAGGGCAAATATGAGAAGATCAGAGATCACTAGCCTGCATTTGTGGCCCACAAGACATCAAAAAAGAGTAAGAAGATGTCGGCGACAAACAAGCAAAATGCTGCGAAGAAGAAGCTTCACCATCGCACGGGGTCAGGTGGCTACCTCGTAGCCCGGCCTAAGTGGTCCAAAACTGAGAATGATCTGGTTCATAAAGGGATCGAACCAGAGACAATTAACTGGCCATACAGTTGCCGGACTTGGTTCTTCGGGGCTGGCAGAACACTGGACCCTGTAACAGGGAAGTGCATTTGGATGAACGATCAAATGGACATACCAGTCAGTAAGCTTAAGCAGTATATCGAAGCAGCGCAGGAAGGGACGTTCTTTCCAGACAGAGAGAACGATGAGCTCACAATGGCCCTCGGGAATCCTAAGCACCCTGGACGGACACGAGGCACGCCAGGCTCCATTCCGTGGAAGGTTGGGTTTCCGGACGCAGGCGGTTACAAATCCCATGAGAGGAGGAAAAAAGTGCAGCAGACCCAAATGCAGGCGCTGCAAGCAAGGGTAGACGCGATAGAGGAACGAGAAGCAAATCGCAGCAAACGTACTGCCGAAGCCTCCCCCGAAGCTACCCCGCCATCTCAGCGCAGAAGCAGCGTGGCTTCCACCGAGCTGCTTCAGCCGGAGCATGCCTTGACGGCTCCTGTCAGCTATCCCGTGGATGCTATAACAGAGTCTCAAAATTGCCACCTTATGACGCAATGGATGAATTTGAAGGTCAAGGCGGCTGTTGGCTCTGTTTATCGTACTGAACCCGGCGCAACTTTTCACTGTCGGCCGATTCCAGAAGGATATGCTAGGGTGATGGTGGATGAGATAACGGAGGGATTTGAGGACCTCCAGCTTGACCACCCTACCGGTGAAGGGGAGACTCGGCTGGGGTCTGCTCTGAAGACTCCATGCCTATGGCGGAAGGAGCTCATCAACCTTCCGAACTGGACGCCACCGCCTCGTCCTCCTCCTCCGGCGAGTCAGGGCACTCCGCCTCCACCGCCTCCTCCTCCGGCGAGTGACGATCAGGGCCCTCGGCCGGCTCCTTCTCCGGCGCGTGGCGGCACTCCGCCTGCGCCGACGCGCCCGAGCAGCCAGCCTCCTCCTTCTCCGCCTCGTCAGCAAGGGCGGAAGAGACCTGTCGCCACTCCAGCTGCTCCGGCGCGTCGTAGTCCTTCTCCTCCGCCTCTTAAGCAAGTAAAGAAGACAACCGCTACGTCTGCTCGGTCGGCGTCTAGCAGTACAACCAGAGGCGGGAGGACATACAGATTCGGTCCTTCTCTGAAGACTCCAGAGAAGTTACCATACGAGAGGACCCAGGAGGAGAACGCCGAGATCGCGCGAGAAGAAGTGAAGAAATTCTTTGAAGGGGTGAAAGCAAAGAAACATCCACCTCCGGAGGAGAAAGTAGATCGGGTGAAAGTGAAGCGCACTCTGGCTGCCCTGACAAAACCACCGAAGTCTGATCCGCCGAAAGGAAACTATGACCGCATTATTGGAAAGGAATTTGCCGAAGCGGAGCGGTCGGGAAGTACTGTCAGTGATCAAAGGCTGAAAGAACGACGAGCTGGGAAACAAATTGCCCAGCTCGGCGAACAAGCGAAGCAATCGTGCCCCCCGCTCAAGGTGCCTAGCCACAACGTTGATAATGATCCGAGGATGGTGCCCGGTTATAGCAATCTTGCAGATTACCTGCCCGACGAAGTACATTATGAACCCATGGAGGTGCAGATACAAAGATACGAGTACGGGAAGCCTCTCGTCAAAGATGAAAGATCTCTATCAACGATGATGCGAAGATTGCATGATTGGTACTTGAAAATCTGCAGAGACTCTGGGGGGAGGAGTACTTTGTATGTGAAAGTTAAAAAGGAGCATGACCTCGTTGGAATTGATCTGTTGCCTGTTCCATTTGAGGAGTTCTATCAGTTTTTCAATCAATTGGCCCTCGATAAAACAACGGTCGCTTGCTACTGTCTGTAAGTAGTACTACTTCTGTCATTAAGTTTCTCTATATAGCTTAGCTCTTTCATTGCATGTATTTATAATCATCCTCACTATATTATGCAGATTGAAGATCGCCGAATTGAAGAAAAGACAAGTCGGTTCATTAACACATATCTCATAGATGCAACTCAGGTTAAACTTCATGCCGCAGCTACCGAGGCCAGCTTGCTACGATCGTTCGTAATAAATCAAAACAAAGATATAATACTCTTTCCTTACAACTTCAGGTGAGTGTTACTGTCTTGTGCGTATTCGGTTTCCCTTATATATTAGTCAAGGTTATAGTAATGTAATTCATGAGTTATGCATGTGTGTGCAGTTTCCACTATATTCTCCTAGAGATTAAGCTTGAGCAGGGAGTAGTAACCGTTTTGGACTCTAAACGAAAAGATCCCAAGGAGTATGCGGACATGACTGAAATCCTCAAGAAGTAAGTTAAATCGATCATTATCCACCATATCAGCAACTTTGTTCATTTCCTGATATCAAGTAATTGGTTTCTTTGTCTGACAGGGTTTGGAGAAAATTCACCAAAACAGTTCTGGGACTGCCGAAGGAGCTGGAATTTAGACACCCGAAAGTAAGTACTATAGTAGCATGTTCCGCGCATCTCCTAGTGATTCAAGCGCTAGTTTCATCAATACCATTTAGCATTCTTGCTTATCAGTTTGATTGACCTCTATTTCTTGTAAAGTGGTTGTGGCAGGAACAAGGGAATGATTTCTGTGGATACTACATCTGCGAGTCCATCCGCCACACGACCTGTGAGCGGGGCGGGTAGTCTAACGAACAATATGAAGTACGTAAATAACAACATTCACAATTTTATTTTATTACCATCATTTGTGTTGAGTTTCATTCATTTATATATATATATATATATATATATGTATTGACCCCCTTCTTCAAATTAGATGTTTCGGAAGCGGGATGAACTCCTAGCACCAGCTCGCATGCGAGCAATTCAAGAGGAATTGGCGGCATTCTTTCTTGACCACGTGATCCCTGAAGACGGAGAATTCTATGTGGACCCTGAGTCCGTATGATTATATTTGTAAGAGATAATTATTGTATATATGTAGCCGGTAGTGTCAGATAGATATACGAGAACTTGTTGTTCGACCAATCTCTCGGAGAAGGAGAGGTGGTCGATATCACTTCTCTCTGTATATATGCATATATGTTCATGACGATCTTCTGTTTCCTTCGTTTTCTTACTAGCTAGCTAGCGTGTCTAGTCCTCTCTATATACGTATGTATAGTACGTAGCGTCGACCAAGCACGGACATAACAGAGGACACTTCTCTCTATTAATTATAACTAGTTAACACAATATATGAAACACCTAAATTAACCCCCCAAACCCCCCCCCCCTTCAAAAACAAAAATCCCAGCCACAGAAGTGCTGATGCGTGAATGCCTATTGGTCCCGGTTGGTGCCTCCTGACTGGGCTCTGCGCACTGGATTG
Organism: Triticum urartu; assembly: GCF_003073215.2. Classification (NCBI taxonomy): domain Eukaryota; kingdom Viridiplantae; phylum Streptophyta; class Magnoliopsida; order Poales; family Poaceae; genus Triticum; species Triticum urartu. The sequence goes on from NC_053024.1 coordinate 685,803,991, forward strand.
AATCGGGACTAAAGGGGGGAGGTATTAGTACCGACACTTTAGTCCCGGTTCCGGAACCGGGACTAAAGGCCCTTACGAACCGGGACTATAGGCCCTTTTTCTACCAGTGTACCTGTGGCCGCGTACGTGAGAGCGGAGCGGTGGAGCGAGAGATGGAGATGTCCGAAGATGCTCGCGGGCCGGGCCCGAGAGCTGAAGGATGATGTGGCCAACACATACAGATAATGTCGAGGTTCAAGGTGCCACGACCGGGCGCGAACCAACGGCACCGAATACAATACCCCGCCGCCCGGTGGTGATGACTGATGATGCGTCGTGTGCGGCTCGGGTGACCCGGGCGGCGGCCACGGACGCCAACCCCCGCCGACCGGTGCACGCACGTCCCTCTCCGTCGGAGCGACCCGGCGCGCCGGTGGGGCGGTCGGTGTGCTACCTGGCGCGTCGCCGTCCCCGGGTCCTTTTCCGTTTCCGCGACGTGCAGTGGTTGGCTCGGCTGGCTCGCACGCTTTGCACCGTACGAACGTCCCGTGCATGCCCGGGAGAGACCTGACCAGCCATCAGCCATGGCCCATGCAGATGGCGGCTCTGTTACATACATCAGCTGCGTGATGGCCACGAGCACCTGCTGTCAGGTATGTCACGTTTCGTTCCGAATCATGCACTGTACACTACTGTATATCACCTGCGCTGCGGTCTGCAGGCCCCTTTCGGTTACGGGAGTGCTTCACTTCAGCCAGCTGTAGTTCCTGACGCCGCATGTACTACTAGACTAGATGCGCGCGCACTGCTCCTACGCTAGCTTCACGCCACGGCTGCCTGTATATACCGACACCGACACCAGGATGGACGCACCTGACGCGATACACATCATCGATCATGGCAAAGCGAGCGCGCTTGACCGCTCCGGGTATAATTTGATTTTCTCGGGAAGCGCGCGCGGGAGCCGACGACCACCGACGAAACGCCGGAACACCTCCGCTTCTTTTCTTCCACGCGGACATCATCATCATCATCGGTCCACAGCGCAAATCTCGATTGCTAATGGCCAATGGAGGCCGATGTCCACGGGGATCCGTTTCAAAGTACTTCCTTCGATTCTTTTTAGTTCGCATATACAATTTGACTGAAGTCAAGCCTCATAAAGTTTGACCAGCTTTATAGAAAAAAGTACTCCCTCCTTCAACCTATACAGGGCCTAATGCTTTTTTCAAGGCTGCCTTTGACTATTGACAAAATTAATAGTATATGACATGCATAATGTGAAAATTATATCATTGAAACCTCCTTTCACATATGAATTTGATGATATGCTTTGCATAAGTTGCATGTCATATATTATTGCTCTAACATTTGGTCAAAGTTAACCTCGAAAAACGCATTAGGCCCTATATAGATGGAAGGAGGGAGTACCAACATTCACAAATCTGAAATCAATACCAATAGATGTGTCATGACTTAAAATTTCATATTGTATAACTTTAGCATGGCAGATGTTGATATTTTTTCATATAAATACGGTCAAACCTTGTGAAGTTTGACTTCAGAGAATTCTAATATGCAGAGTAAAAAGGACCGGAGGCAGTATAATTTTCTACACCTCGATTTTTTTTATTTTTTACGAACATACATACACATGTATACTAGTATGTACACGCATAAAATTTCATAATTCACATGCGGCCTAAAAAAGACAAATGTGTATTTCTAAAATGGGCTAACTTTTCTTTTTGTTAGGCCAGAATTTTGTCTTTTTTGTACAGCATACAAACCACAATATTTTCAAACGATTTTTTACACGTTCGTGCGGGAAACACATAAGTTTCCATGAATTTGATTACTTTTATATGAGTTTTTTCTATAGAAAAACAGGCCCATGAAGTATGACCTCCAAAAATTCTCGATAACGATTACTCCAGTAGCTCCGGTTGAAAACTACTCCTTTTACGAATCACACATCTATCTATAAATACAATATGCTCCCTCATTTTTATTTTTAAGGCATCACAATCTTCTTAATTTTTAAGACTTCATAATCAATTGAGGTTTTCAATTCGGATTTGGGTCACCTAGTTGGACTGGGTCAACAATTTGTCAAAGACCTCTCCAACTAAATTTTGTTTGAATTCACTATGCTCCCTATTTTGAAACTCTCCCGTTTGATTGAAGTGTTTGATTTTGGAGTTGGTTCACGATTTTGACCGAATCAATGATTTTTCAAACCAATCGGCTGCAACCAGCATACAAAAACATATCAATCCCGCCCACCCTCTCACTTACTATAATAAAGAAGTGTCAACATGTGATACTGCAGCACCAAATATAGTACATGCATCTATCGATGTAGAAAATTTCTACACATACACATAAGCATGGGTTGATTAGCAGATAGCACTGAATGATACCGCAGAAGGCCCACCAAAACACATCACTATAAAATAAAAAGAATACACACAACCCCCCCCCCCCCCCCCCCACCCACCCACACACACACACATAATCGTCAAACCAAGTACCCTCTCATTTTCAAAATATAAGGTGTATTAGTTTTTTGAAAAGTGAATTTTTTTTAACTTTGACCAAGTTCAGTGTCAAAAATATCGACATCCACGATCTAAAATAAATAAAATATTAAAATTCATTTCAAGACGAGTCTGATGATGCCGATATGATATTATGTATATTGAATTATTGATATGTTTTTCTATAAATTTGGTCAAAATTAAAACGGTTTGACTTATCTAAAACTAATACACTTCATATTTTGAAACAGAGGGAGTAAAAAAGTTATGAAAACCCAACAACACCAACAGCGCCGCAAAGCGCATCCAACACTTCTAGCATGTACATGAGTGGCCATCCTTTGCCTCAGTCGATCAACGACCGTCTCTCTCCGCCGCAATAAAACAAGCCAAAGAGTGTCATGCACGGGGACACAATTCACATAAAAACAGTTGATGGCGTGTTGTCAACGGGGCTTTCTCAACCTATGGGAGCAAAAACAGAGAAAGCATGCATGGCAGAGAAAAGGAGCTACAGTACAGCAAGGTTCGAGGCTTGAGTTTGCACGATCTTGACGCGCCTTGGGTCTTCGTATCCAGGTGATGTAAGGTTGGCGAAGGTCTTTTGGAGTCTTTAGTTTCCTGTTAGTTGCTAGTCCCTTTGAACTAAAACCACGACAGGTAATTTGAAACGGAGGGAGTATATAGTAGCGTTCTAAAAGAGCAGTGAGAAAACAGGCAGCTGGTGCACGCTTCACCTTTTGAGTTCCATCCAGCGTGAGATTCGCTCGTTGGATCGACGGCCAAGGACAGGAATGGGGCTAGGATAGGGATATGATATGGTTAGTTGCGAGACAGGATATCGCTTTCAGGCAGGGTAGGGCCGGGGGAGACGAACATATTCGGGGCATCGTATCTATCGTCTTGATCCATCCGCAGGTACCGTGGAGCGTCCATGGACGGGGCGCGATTGTGCGATCGATGCGAGCTCGAACGAACGGATACATCATACGTACGTGCATGCACGTGACATGGCTCCCCTCCCCTCCCCTCCCCTGGTCGAACAGGAGGTCGTACTGCACATACTTTGTGCGAACGATGGAGGTGATTAGATGGACGGATTCCTCCTGACGTACGTGCGTCCGTGTGCTCGCTCGCTCGCCTGTCCGTGGGCGAATAGCCGAATACTTGGGAGTGACAGCGAACGCGCATGCTCGGGCCGAAAGCCGATCGATGTGGCCAAGACGTGTTCGAGCACGCATTTTCTCCCGGTGGAGGCAGCAAAGAGGTCGGATGAATTCAAAGGCAGGCAGGCGCGGCAACGCATGGCATGCGGCCTCGCTTCACCTTTTCATTTCCAACATAGTAATATCTCTGGTGGACGGAAGAAAAGCGAGGCCTCGCCGTAGGTTATTAGGTTCGTCGTCCTGCCTGCTCGTGTGCCATGAACGGGCGTGTTTGCTTCAGCTCTCTTCTCCGGAACCTACTCCTCGATCGTGTGCGACCCAATGACGAAGATGCGTCGGGATTGAGGGAGATGGCGTACGTGTGCGGCCTGAGCGACCCGGGCGGCGGCGGCTAGTACGCAGACGCGGGGATCGCGGGGGCACTTGGCGCGCGCCCATGGATCCGGACGTCGCCCAGGTCCTTTTTCCGTTTCGGTTCCTGTGACGCGCAGCAGCGCGGCGGTTGGCTTGGCTGCTTCTATCCATAGCGGTTCGCGCGCTCTGCGCCATACGTACGTCTCGTGGCCGGGAGAGACGGACCCTGACCACGACCAGCGTGGCCTCCAGCCCCTGCCACGCGCTGCCTGGGAAGCCATGTCCATGTGTGCACGTTTCTTTCGAATATGCGTTCCGCTCGCGGCTCTGGGTCACGGGACGACGCGTGTGCGCGCGCGCTCCAGCCAGCTGTGTTCCTGAATCCTGACGGCGCGTGGCACGCACGTTATCAACTCCGCGTCACTGCTCCTACGCTTCACGGCTGTCTGACACCGCGATGCACGCAGGCGGCCCAGGGCATTCTGCAGATGGCCATGTAGGCCATGATGGCATGGCATGGCACCGCGTGGGGGCGGCCATGCAGGGAGCAGGAGCGTATCCGCGGGCAGGGCAGGATGGATACTCTCTCTACGTAGGAGTACTACGTACGTCCATGGATCGAGTCGAGTCGAGCCGGTTGGCTCGATCGCTTGATCGGCTTTGCCACTAGTTTAATGCCGCCCGGGGAAGCGCGCGGGAGACGACGACCGGCGAAACACCGTTCGGCCCTCCTTCCAGAGGGAGAGAGAGACATCATCATCATTCTCTCCATCGATGTGGCCCGGCGCAAACCACCCCCCACAAAAAACAAAAACTCCACAGCGCAATTCTCGATAAGCCTTATCATTACCCCTCCTCCCGCTCCTCCTACTTCCGTGGTGATAGTTGAGCTTGGGTAGATGAATAATACAGTACAGTATTCCCCACGCGAATCGCACGTGTGGTATGTGCATGGCCGTCCTTTACTCTCCACCATAACAAATAATTTTTTAAACAAAATAAATTAAAGATACGTGACAAGATGTACCACCACCACCACAAACGGATGGGTATGTGAACGAATCCTAGCCACGCATGAAGGAGTAGATACAAATTGTCGCTCCATATACAACTACTCTACATGTGAAAGAGAAAACTTGTACGCTACTGTACCGCCCGCCTGCCAGTGTGAATTTGAATTGTGGAGGGATTTCAATGCCGAGGTGGCAGGCATTGAGGGAGAGGGAAACGGATTGTGCCCCGAAAGATCCCCCCCTCTCTCTCTCCCGGCCGGCCCTCGCTCGGACAGCCAGAGCTGACTTTTGCTCCCCTTTCCTCTCCCCTCCCTTGCTCCCTCCCCAGCCTCATGTTCTTCTCCCCCTTCTTCCTGTAGCTTCCATCCCACCCCCCGCCCCAATTCGACCCTCCCCTCCCCTCCCGCCCCCCGCCTAAAAATCCAGTCTTGCTTGGGGCCCGTCCCTTCCGGCAAGCGGAGATCCTCCCGGGGAGGGGATCCCCACTCGTCGAGACCCGGCGCGGCGGCCTCTCCTGTACGGGCCACGCGTTTTCCCTGGTTCCGGCGAGGGAGGGGAGGAGAGGGGGGAGCGCGCCTGGATGAGCTGCTTCTCCTGCTTCGGCCCGGCCCTCGAGGCGGAGGGCGGCAAGCCGGGGCCCGACGCCAAGGACCCCCGCGCCAAGGACGGCGCCGCGCCGGATCGCGCCGGATCAGGTGCGCCCGCTGGATCTTGCAATTGCGAATCCCTCCTCACCTCTTCCTTTAGCTTTAGCCTTCGCTTCGCCGTGTTGCTTACCGCGGGCGCCGGCGGCGTGGTGTTGTTTAGTGTTACCATGCTTTCTTCTCCTGCTTGCTTACTTATTGAGTGCTCCTATTTGCTGAGCTGCGATCTCGGCAGTAGGACTGACTGTGTGCGCGCCTTGTGAGCAAGAGATGGGAATGCACAGGCTGCTGCTAGGATTGTTTTTACCTCTGGTTTAGTTATGAGAGAGCGTTGAATTGGAAGCTGAGTAATCCTTGCTTCTGGCAATACTAAAACCAGGAGAGCAGGCAGCAGGCTGTCTATGCATGGGTACCAAGCGATGGGTATTTTGTTACCATGCCTTGAAACCCAGACCCCTCTATAATAGTACAAGGGAGGATACAGTATGACATAGGAGCGGAGAGGATACATACACATGATGTGGCTGTCATTTCAACAATCCTTTTTACATACAGTACTTATGTTTGAGGCAGTGTATTTGTCCAGCTAGGCCACTAACTCGTCGTGGCGATTCACAATCTATCTGCCATTCCTCTCCTTCGGGGTTTGCCGGTTTGGCAGCATAAAGCGCCAGCCAATTGTAGCGTACAAAAGATTGGTACTAAGAGGACCCTGCCTATTATGGTGTACAAAAGACTGGCAGAGGATCCTTTCTTCTCATGAAACTGAGTGATGGAGGAATTGTAGGAAATACTTTCAATATTTACATCATTGCGGTAATGCTTCCGGTGTTACTTCAGAAACTGAATGCCGAATTTTTCTCTAGCTAACGGTTGTTTCAAACAAGTTGAGTATTAATTCCAAGCCTTCTACTTAAATGTGGCTGTTCACTAGCTCCCAGGGGAGGAATATGATTTTGTTGTTGTTGTTGTTGTTGTTGTTGTTGTTGTGTGGTTAAGACAAATGGTTAAAAATAGGTGTTTCCTTCAAGCTGAAGTCCTTCTAGAGTAGTAGCAAAGTTTCCTTCATCTAATACCACTCAACTTCTTTTAATGTTTCTACTCTCTGCTGGCAGAATGTTAGTGCTCTAAGAGTGAACCACTTTTTTTTTTCTGTTAAATCATTTAATTTAACTGATTGTACTGAAACTGACTGCTAACTCTGAACCATTTTCTGCTCAGATAAATTGAGGCTGCAGGGTGGATCAGACCCTAAGAATAATCATCTAACCATCCCTCGGGATGGGAGCAGCCAAAACATTGCCGCGCAGATTTTCACTTTTCGTGAGCTTGCTGCTGCCACTAAGAACTTCAGAGAAGATTGCATGTTGGGCGAGGGAGGTTTCGGACGTGTATATAAAGGTCGCCTAGAGAGTGGGCAGGTCAGTATACTATACACTGAGATCTTCCTGAATAGTCCCTCTGTAAACTAATATAAGAGTGTTTAGATAACTAAAATAGTGATCTAAATGCTCTTATATTAGTTTACGGAGGGAGTACACTCTAACTTGTAGATTTTGAGCGATTCAGCTGAAATATTCACCTCTTATGCGAAATGTTGGTAGAGTTTCTATGTTTATTTTGATTGGGTTAGTCCTGGACACTAACAAACTGATTGTACTTCTCAGGCTGTTGCTGTGAAGCAACTTGATCGTAACGGGCTCCAAGGAAATAGAGAATTCCTTGTTGAGGTCCTCATGCTCAGTCTCTTGCATCACACTAACCTTGTCAATCTAATTGGTTATTGTGCTGATGGTGACCAACGCCTCCTTGTTTATGAGTTTATGCCACTGGGCTCATTAGAAGATCACTTGCATGGTTCGTTTATCTTCTCTTTGCGATGTCGTCTTTAAAAGTTCCATGTGTGCTTATAGCAGTATATACTAAGTAATATTTTTATTATTACATATGTACTCAGCATGACTGCTTCATGAATCCTTTAAAAATCAATGGCATCTTTAGTTGAAGGCTAAAGTATTATTTTCTAATATATGTAGATGTGCCACCTGAGAAGGAACCTCTTGACTGGAACACACGGATGAAGATAGCTGCAGGTGCAGCCAAGGGCTTAGAGCATCTTCATGACAAGGCCAGCCCTCCTGTTATTTACCGGGATTTCAAATCGTCAAACATTCTTCTTGGTGAAGGGTTTCACCCAAAGCTGTCTGACTTTGGCCTTGCAAAACTCGGTCCAGTTGGTGACAACACTCATGTTTCAACACGTGTGATGGGAACTTATGGCTACTGTGCCCCAGAATATGCTATGACTGGGCAGCTCACAGTGAAATCGGATGTCTATAGCTTTGGCGTTGTTTTCCTTGAACTGATTACAGGGCGCAAAGCAATCGACAACACCAAACCCCAGGGGGAGCAAAACCTGGTGGCATGGGTATGCTTTTATACTATAGCTATTTCAGCTGGCCAGGGTTTGCAAGTAGCTCCTGGTTTCACTTCAGCATTCTTAGTGAAACACCATCCTGCCAGCTATGCCATTGACTGAAAATGTTCTTTTCTGTTACTTTGCTAAAATTACCGTCTGTAACCAGTTGCCACTGCAGTTTATTAGAAAAAGACAACTTCTGCTCATTTTGACTTTGGATAATTAATACAGCTTGTCTGATCTGCAGGCTCGCCCACTCTTCAAGGATCGCAGGAAGTTTCCTAAGATGGCTGACCCAATGCTTCAAGGCCGGTTCCCTATGAGGGGTCTGTATCAGGCTTTAGCTGTTGCTGCCATGTGTTTGCAAGAGCAAGCCACAACCCGTCCTCATATAGGAGATGTTGTCACTGCTCTCTCATATCTAGCTTCTCAGACATATGATCCAAATGCCCCAACTCAACATACTCGGAGCAATTCATCAACCCCTAGGGCCAGAAATGTTGGTGGGCGGAACAGCGAACAGCGCAACGGCCGCTCACCAAATCATCTTTCTCCCAGGACATCAAAGCACGGAGGGGAGGTCAGCCGGACTAGTTCTACTGGTGGTGATTCTGGCCGTAGGTCAGGATTGGATGAAATGGACATGGCAGGATCACAGGCAGGCAGTCCAGCTCAGACAGGAAGGAAGAGAGAAACCCCAAGGATTGCTGACAGGCAGCGCGCCATTGCAGATGCTAAAATATGGGGGGAGAACTCCAGGGAGCGGAAGCGACCGAATGGCAGCTTTGATAGTACAAATGAGTAAACTGGACAGTTCTCTTTCACGATGTCACTCTAGCAGGGGGTCGACGAGTTTGCTCATCAGCACCAGACGGGCCAAGTTTAGGAACACGGTCATTGTTCCAGCACTGTCCCGTTGTCTGTGAATAAAGGCTTTTCTTGCCATCAGCACTGCCTCACGGTTGCTTTATCTGTAAGTCGTTGCAGTTGACATGCCTTCTCCGGGCGGCGTCCATTCCTTGCGAATGTGATTGTGTCATGTACCCATGTCCTTTAGAGCTCAGGAGCCTACAAGATGCAGCTGGAAATGTAGGAAAGGGAACGGGAAGACTGTCGAAGCCGCAGAGCTGCGTGTGTCGGGCCCTTCCTTTCTTTTTCTGCAGTTACACGATGTCGACGAGTACGCTCTGCTGCACCTGTGTTCTGGAACTGATTGCGCAACCGTGCCAGGCAGTTTCTTGGATGAGATTTCAGGTTTGGTTGGGGGATAGGATAGAGATTACCCATGTTTCGTACAGCTGCTATTGTTTTTGTGTCGAGTCGCGGGATCGGTCATTTATTTGTATTAGCTTCGATGTACTTCTGCTTGTATCGTAGTGCGAACATGGTTTAGCATGCAGCAAAAGTATCAGGTTATTCAGAATTTCAGCACCCATACATTATTGTTCTCCTTTTGTTCCTGGAAACCATGTTGTTCATGTATATACTGCTATTTTTGTCAGTCACGCGCCCATCTTGCAAATCAGCTCAAAACATTTTCAAATTGATTGTGGGAGCGATGAACATGGAAGAAAACTTAGTCAGGTGTGACATGTGAGCAAAGAGAAGAGAAGTATCTTGTACTGGAAAATGCTTCACATTACCAAGCAAACATTTACAGCAAGCATCTTCCTGTCGAGCGTGGTGGTGTTATCCCCTCTCTGGATGCAGAAACAATGAAGCAGAGTGGGGAAGGACATGTTGCGTGCGTGGTGCTACTATGATGATACAGAACTTCTTTACATGGGTTTCACTGGGCGCTGTGTCTTCTTCGCTCGTTGGACAGACCAGACTGCTGCTGCTGCTTCGACAACACGACGTTTCCATGGAGGTCCATCTTGTACCGCAGTTCGGCATAGTCCATGACAATCCTGCAGCTGCTCCAGGCCTCCGCGTGCATGCTCACGCCCAGGTAGGTTATGTGGTCCTGAATGCTGTTACCGCTCACAGACCTGAGAAGGCGGCGAACAATGTTAACCAAGAGTGGGTACCATGCGGCGCGGCAGTGGCACAATTCACGGGAGATGGTGGTAGGGGGTGAGAGGAAGGGACCTGCTGCATGCCGGGTCTTCGCCGGAGTCGTCGCAGATCTGCTCAACCGTGTATACCAGACTCCCGAGCCCGACATCATGGACCCATACCTGAAGGAAGGACAGGAACACCGTCACATTATGCAGTGGAGCTGATGGGATGGGTATACATTGAAAGGTTTCTTTGGTTCCCAGGTAGAAACAATATGGCACAAAGCACAAACTACACAGGACTAAATGAATTTTTCAAGGCACTATATGCATTTAGCGAGTATAAACAGGTGTAATAGGTGTCAGCACAAGCGTGCCACAGAGTGGAGCATACCTCTCTTGGAAAGTGATGGTAGGTCTTCTGAGGGAAGAACGAGAAGTATGGTGGCAGATGAGGGACGATATCATTTGCATTAGTAACTCGAATCGCGTGAGGCAAGTATCTCTTTAAGTAAGAAGCAAAAGCAGCATTGCCGACACGAGGTTGCCCAAATGTCATCAGCTTCACATCATCCAACCCGTAGTTCACCTAAAAAGAAACACACAGTTCCCGTTAGCTGTGCAGGTTAAACCATCAGGAAAGAAAGAAGCGGCAAATAACTAACTGCTCAGACATGTAGAAGTACGCATAGTCCGAAAACAACCATTAGGTAAAGTATGTGGTAAAAGATCCATATAGCTCACAACGAGAAAAATTAGCAGATTGAGTTAGGGAAAACTATTTTCTATGCAACATAATGTAGTAGAGGAAGATCAATTTTAATGTATTTAAGAGAAAGCAGAGAGTACTCACAACAAGATCAAGTGCACAAAATGAAGCCATAGCTGCCCCCATTGAATGCCCAGTGACCATAATTGGAACATCTCCATGCAATTTCTGAGTCTTTTGAATACCGCTGACGATTCCATCGCGTATGGTTGTGTTATGATAAGCAGAGTAAAATCCTCGGTGTACCTACAGGAATCAAGCATTACTACGGATTTTGGTTTAACACAACTGCATTAACTATATGCTTTAGCTATGCTCACCATTGCTTCAGGCATGCCAGGGTAATCAAGATCAAGTTGTTTCCATAACAAGTCCTCTATCCAGTTCTGGATGCTGATAAATTGGAAGATGAATACAGTTGAGGGGTTATAAAGTATTTTGACACACTTTTAAATGACTATTGCATGCAATAGATAAAAATATGCAAACTAAGGAAACATGTCAAGGATTTATAATTTTATAAGTACACAAGAATGAATTCAAAATACGTAAATCAGCGACAAAACATTCTGAATCAAAACATAAATTACAATTTTATTACAACCAAACAAAATGAGGTGTGGGGTAATTACCTGTTCTCTTGAGTTCCTCTAAACACAACGACGACAGCATTAATATCACTGGCAAAACCAACATATGCCTGCTTGTTCATCGTGAAAAAAGGGATCAACCTAGGCACTTAGCAGGCGGAAGAAAACATAGAGATAAACACACTGAAGGCAAGTAGGGACGAACCTCTAAGCAGCTCTCCACATCTACGATGATGTCCATCATCTCAAACCCCTGGGTCATTCAACAAGTTCATCATCCATACCATACGAGTGTTGTATGAAGTTGGGATGGTCGTTTTTATGTGACAGCAAACAGAAAAGCACACGCGTGGTAAGAAGCCTTACCTCGATCAGGTCACCGCATCTATCACATGTCCAGGTGAACAATTGTGTCAAATCAGCAGTATATATCTGCAAGACATCACCAAACTTAACTCCAAATTTGCGGAGATAAATGGTAGAAACTTAAGTAACAGAGTATACTTTTGAGGAGTTTTCCAAGGTACCAGAAAGAATTTGACAAACTAATACTGAATGTTGAAAAAAAAATACTCAGAATAACTATGATAAGAAAAGGCAAATGAACTTACGGCAGCAGCATATTCCACTAGTGTCTTGGCAAGGGTTGAGTTGTATATGGTAGTGGATGGCTGCTGTATAACCGTAGGTACTGAACCACAAAATAAAGCATCAATGTGAAGAGCAACATGGATAACGCTGGATACATGGAGAACAGTACAACTTGTAAAATCAAAGTTGATAAGTATACATGCTATATAACTCAGAATCAAATGTACATAGTATCGTCGTAACAGCCTTTTTTGTTCTGTTTGACGGAAACTGAAATTTACTGTTACTTTTTGAAGTTAGAGCTGAACCGTCTTGTAGGAAGAGAAAAAGAAAAAAACAGAGTTGATTCTGAATCTGAGCATGGTGCACCAACTAGACACATTTCCAGGCAGGCATTTCGAATCTGAATGCACCAGTGATAGTACATGTCTTTTCCTTTTCTTTTGCTGATATGGTCATCTTGAAGTGCACACTTCTAGTTACAATTTGCTGCTGTTGCTGAAACCAACTTGATAAGCATCTCGACACATATTAGTTGCAGTTTTCGACACATTTCCCGTTTGGAAGCAAAGCAAACCGAACCAATCAAGCACAACATGGAGCTCCAAGTAGGAACAGGACCGACTCTAACATAACAAATTGCAGGCAAGCAAAAGAGTGGGGCTAAGATAATCATTCACCTCTCCCGGAGCAAACCACGAGCAAGCACGACGCCAGTAGAGCCGCCTTGAGCAACCCGCGGCGCTCCATGCCCTGCAACCCCAGGCAGAGAATCAGAACAAACTCCAGCGAAAATCCCGCCAATCTTAGCGCACAGGAGCCGGGGAATCGCCTTACCGGAGGCCCGAATCTGCCGGCGATCCACCCGCGAAACCCCGCGCCGCGCGATAGCCGGACGGACCGGTGGAGCTGGGGGAGCGCCGGAAGCTAGCTGCGCGCGGCGACCGGGAGGCGACTCCGACGGAGCTCGCGCCGGAATTTTATTGCCTTACTGGTGCAAACAAAGTAGAAAATCGAGCCGTGGAAGCTACTGGGTAGACGTGGAAGGGGACAAATAAATTAGGATCCTTAATAATTTAAATTACGGGAGCGAAGGGAAGGGGGAAGAAGGGGATTTCGTTAGCGAGAGAGTGTGTTTATATAGCGGAGGAGTACGATTGTTTGTACGAACACACCGGTGGTTTTTGTGAAAAGACGCGGCTGCCCCTGAGGCTTATCTGGAGTCAAGATCGCCGGTTTCGGGTGGAGATCAGATCAGATCAGAGAGGAGGCGGGACGCTGTCTGACCGGGTCGGCTGTGTGGTGGGGCCTTTAAATCATTTTTAGAGTTCTGTATTTTCTAGACAAAAAGAACATCCATATTTATTTTATTATAAACATCAAAGTAAGGTGTAGGAAAAAAGTTCATCAAAAATACAAAGCACACCAAACAGAAAATCATAATGAGGTCTTTGGACCGTCACTACCGCCAGAACAAGTTGCCGACATGTCGCTGTCACCGTGCCCCTACTGTAGCCGACCTGACCTTACGGCGACACCCTGGGAATCTTTGTGTGCGTGCTAAGGACTAGCGTCCTGGAGCCGCTGTCGTCACCCTCGAATCGATTTGAAGCTCCTCTCGTTGTCGCGCGCACGCGGCGAGAAACTCTAATCTCGTCACTCTAAGGAGACGATAGGAATATACATGAAGCTCCGTCCCGAGGGACAAGCTCAAGAAGGATCATAGCCGGAAAAGATGCTCAAAGAGGAAAGGTGTCATTTGCTTGGGCATTGCCACCGCAAGAAATAAATAATACTAAACTCAACTTCGCGGAGCTTCCTTGAAACAAAACAAAGAAGTGACCCACCTAGCCCGGCTGAAAAAATTGAAGAGTGAAGGCAAAAAGGTGGGCTCTAAAGGTAAAAAATATTCCCTGATCTAAATGATCTTATATCTCTTCACAAAGAAGTATTTTTTTAGTCTAAACTACTGCTATGGCCGGTCCAACAATTTTGTTTTAGCTCTGCCAGTATACCAGGCATCAGGATCACACCCCCATCCCCACTGGAGCATCATGCAAATGGGTAGTCGTGGGCGGAGCCTAGAGGGGATCACAAGTTCTTTCACCTTGCCGCCTCTGCAAGAGTGGAAGGAAAAATTTCAAAGTTGCCCCAGTTCATCCTTTATTAATGACACTTTTTTTAAATGTACTCTTTTCGTTTCAAAATAAGTGACTCAACTTTCTACTAACTTTAGTACAAAGTCAAATCATTTATTTTGGGATGAAGGGAGTAACACTTAGTACTGTTTGGCAGAGAAATAAAACTTAGAACTATCGTCCTAGAAATAAGAATTTCCAAGCTGGACTTAAGAGTAGATTTCCTTTTTCCCTGTAAGATCTTATTGGTTTTTTTTCTGTGAAAATTTTGATTTGTTCATCTTCTATGAGTATACAACAAACACCAGAAATAATAAAATGCTCTTACTAGGTCTTAGTTGACTAAGACTTGATAAGTCTCAGTCAATATTATATTCATGAGACATTAAAATCCGTGCAATTTTTCTTTTCAATTTTTTCTTTTCTCTTTCTTATATGTTCTAGCACTTGATTGAGACTTGATCGATTGAGACCTAGTCACACCCATAATAAAATCCAAATTAAAGCACCCGCTCAACAACGAAAGCAAAATAACAACTCTGAGACCTATTGCTTGCAGGAAAGACAATGACCTAAGAGTAGACACAACCTTTTAACTTTAAGGTGAGAAATCAATGCTACATATCTCACCAAACTGAGATCCCGCATTCTGCATTCTGTGCCGCCAGCCGGAGCCGGGGACATGGCAGCTGGTAGAGCTTTATCACCGTAGGGGTGTCTATCAATCAGTTATTAGTTTGTTGGGTCTGGTTATGCATGAAACATGAATTGAAATAAACATGGATGAAGTGCCTAGCTAATACAAAAATGGATCCATGAGGGCTATTGTATTACAAAGAGATGGAGATGGAGTGGTGATGATGCCTCCTCGATGGGATGATGCCATGGCGGAGCCCTTATATCAAATTTCCCCTCCTGAATCCTTCAAGAGGCTAGGGTTCGTCATTCTGAAGTGTATTAGGGGGGGGGGGGGGGGGGGGGGTTGGGCGGTGAGGGGAACACGACCGGCGGTACGAGTGCATGTGGTCGTATCCGTGCATCGTTGATCGCTCTGGTCTTCTTTGATGCGCCTCCTTCTTCTTCCATTTGTTTATTTCTTTTATGGTAAGCCATTATTACCCTAATTAACATGATTTTTGCACCATATTATTGAGATTTTTTCCTTGTGCTTTTAAATACCTCTGCGTAAGGTATCCTGACGAAAACAAATAAAATGGGCGCGCAAGCGCGGTAAAATCCAGAGAATCCTAACACTATGGCGCAAAATAAAATGTATAAAGCAACACAGAAGTTGGACTCATCAAAAATTGCTATATGGGCCTAGCGACCATCTCAAATTTTAGCAACAACAAATGACTTGAGAACCCTACGGGACATGGACCATACATACAAATCTAGAGTCCCTCCGCTGTAGAGGTCGGCGGAGGGCGGGGAACCTACACCAGTGCCGGCGGGCCGAGGGGAACAACCCATGTCTGCAAATTGATGAGTCTAAACACATTTAAAAATCATTGTTAAAATGTGTAATACCCAGCTTTTGCTTGGCAAATAAATATATTTTTAGAACTATCGTCCTGGAAATAAAGAATTTCTAAGATGAGTTAAGCATATTCTTTTTCATACGGTCCAACCACATGGATAGGGTGATACTGTCGTTAGATAACGGCAACAACGAAAGCAAAACAATGAGGTTACATCTGCCGCCTACTGCTAGCAGGAAAGGCACTGATCTAAGAGTTGAGTAGACACAGCCTTTTTAACTTTAAGGTGAGAAATCGATGCCAAATATCTCACCAAACTGAGATCCTGCATTCTGCGTTCAGTGCCGCCAGCCGGAGCCGTGGACATGGCAGGTGGTGGAGCTTTATCACCGCAGGGGTGCCGATCAATCAGTTTGTTGTTGAGTTGGTTATGCTATGCATGAACCCGACGTAGTAATAACTTGATCATGTGGCAATAAATCGCACGTCGCTGATCGACGAGCTTACCTCTCGCATTCTTTCTATCTCTCTCGTCTCAGGTCCTACGTCGACTTAACGTGTGTCTGCGGTCCGAGCTAAACTGTTCACGTCCTCATCCGGAGCCTCCGGGAAGACTCGATGGGTCAATTAACGAACGCGTCCTGATGGACTTTGGAATGCGTCGCCTCGTGCGCGCGTGGCGTGGGCCGTCGGCGATGGGAGGATGGGAGGTTGGCATCGTCAGGGTGAGGCCGACCAGAGCACGGAACCATTCATGCTACCCCGCGTACGTGTTACCGTCGCGTGCTCGGATTGCTTTGACGTCTGAACAGTTCAGGCTCGGTTTATCCATCTCAGAGCCAGGATGGGAAAGAGGCAGCTGATTTGGACTTGAACGAATGAACGGGGCCGTAAAGGCTTAGGTACAAGGGTGGGGCTGCCTGGCTGGGGAGGTCCAGCTGATCTGATCCACGAGGGAAAGCAGGATGAAGTTTAGACGTACGTGTGGTCGTACCAACTCGGATGTACCATCTTTTTCCGAGTTGTTGATTGATGACTGATTTTTGAGATAGCTACCCGCTTATTCCGAGCGAAGGATGCAGTATCTGATGCGTGTAAAGAATATACACGGTTGCTTGTGTACCTTCTATTCACATGTTACGTACCGGTCCTCACACTTGAGGTGATCTTCTCAGCAATTCAGCTCTGGCTTGTTTTGGTCGTCTTCTCGATATAAAATGTACAGCTTTGGGTCTCGATCAACCGATCCATCCGAAAAAGTTATCTATGATAATCGCCAAACAGACCGAAAAGTCATGGAGGACCGGCATTGCCCCTTTACCGTTTCACCAAGTTATTCTTGCTTTTGTTCATCTCTCTCTCTCTCTCTCTCTCTCTCTCTCTCTCTCTCACACACACACACACACACACACACACACACACACACATAAAAAGAGCGTGCTGGCTAATAGATTCCCTCTTTGGTGCCAGGGACATGGCAGCTCGCTAGAGCTTTATCACATGAGTGTCAATCAGCCTTGTGAGTCGGTTATGCATGTCATCATCGCAAAACAAGAAAAAAGTTTGTTATGCGAGAAATTCGTAGGGATACACACCCGGGCAACTGTCTACAACCATTGATTTACATCGTGATCCGAAACTTGTTTTGGTTGAAATTGCCTGAAAAGAGAGATGAAAACTCGAAATGTTAATACGACACAATATACATGTTCATCATGTACTAAAATACTTCTTCCAACCATTCTTGTACATCATTTTCCTCCACGTTATGTCCTGTTCGTCTCCTTCGTCCTTCTTCGATCGGTTATTATTTTCAATCATGTTCCATCCATTCTTACTATTCATCTTCTTCCTCGGTGCGCTGTTACACTGCATCTTTCAATACTCTTCCCTTTTGTGTCATCTCTGTTTTTCTTTCTAATCCTTTCATTATATTCTTGTTAACTCGAAATTCATGGCATGCCTTTTTCCTTTCAGTACTTTACTCATTTTATGTTTGTCCAATTATCTTGTTAACTCAAAATTCATGGCATGCTTTTTCCTATCGTCAATCATGCACTGTTTATGT
This sequence comes from Triticum urartu, assembly GCF_003073215.2. Lineage (NCBI taxonomy): Eukaryota > Viridiplantae > Streptophyta > Magnoliopsida > Poales > Poaceae > Triticum > Triticum urartu. Next base: position 685,821,743 of record NC_053024.1, read on the forward strand.
GACGTCCTTATTCATCTGCCAAACATTCACTGTTTATGCAACAATTCTTCCAGCTGATTTCATTATTAATCCTAATACATTGAATCTTGTTGTCTCAAGTTATGCCCGAAACCTGCATTCGTTTGTTTTTTAAAATAATCTTTTACAGTCAATTGCCTGAAAAAGGAAACTTGTTTGAACACGTGTATGCACACATCTAGGTTTTTGCTTTTTCCAAACTAACAATGGCAGCAATGTGTCGGTCAGTTTGGTCCTTTCATACTTAAATTCAAAATTTCGGTTTTGCCATGATCGCACCGCATACGTCCTTGGATCAAATTACAAGACATTTAATTCTGTGTTGGAAATTCTGGTTGGCTCGCATACGCATGAACTTCTTCCTTCCTGCACTTTTCCGCCTAGGGTCTTCGTTCCCAATTGCGTCCTACATATCTGGTTTCTTCTCACTTGTACGGACGCAACAAGTCCACTGTCTCAATGATTGCCACACACGACACCTACTGGTTGCCCTCGTTTGTTGTACTCACTCATGGTAGGCAAGAAAACCCTAATGGAGGTGGATGCATTGGATGGAATCAAGATAAATTCCATGTATCGCCCTTAATCTCGCTCAACAGGGTGAATGCTTCTTTGCTACTGAATCAACTATTTCTATTCATAGTGACAAATCTGTTATGAGGATAGGTGCATGAGGGACAAAGCATGCACCTATGCGAGACGAACCTGGTTGCAAAAACATACTCCAACTTAAACACAACAGGATGCCGTCAGGAGGGAAGGAATAACACGGACACATAAAATGCATCCATGATCCATCCATTAATAATCATCAAAATAGCATAATAAATACATAAATGCATGCATCCATCCATCTTTCATCAAAAGAGCGTAACAACTATACTCCCTCCGTCACGGTTTAGAAGGCACAGTTAAATTTGCGTGCGTTTCCACAATAGACAAAGTTTAAGGCGCATTGCATTTATTTCTAGTAGCTAATTAGTACCTATTTCTATATGCATGCGTAGTGTGAATGCTATTTTTTAGCCCATCTCTATATGCATGCGTAGTGTGAATGCTATTTTTTAGCCCATCTCTATATGCATGCGTAGTGTGAATGCTATTTTTTAGCCCATCTCATAACCAATAGATAACCACCTAGGTCCCAGAGAATTTTCAACCGCGCCTTCTAAACCGTGACGGAGGTAGTACATCAATTCATTAATCATCGAAGGAGCATTAAAATATATAAATGCGTCCATCTATCCATAATAAATCAGAAGAGCATAAAACTACATGAATGCTTACATTTTCATTCATAAACCAAAAATAGTTCCAGCAGAGTGCATAAATTCATCCACAACAATTTCCCGCAATAAATAAATAAATTCATCCACAACAGTACATCAAGCTTTAAATTATGGTTGAACTCTCGTTGTGGAAATGGAATCTAGTTGTGGTTGTCTGGCTGAATTCTGCCGAAAGATCCTTGAGTTGCTCCATGAGCGTTGGAGTTCCACAATAGAAAACACCTAGAGATTCGAGTACATAGTATTAACTACTGTACGTTCTCGTAAAAGAAGAACTATTGTACTTCATGACAGAGTGTTTATAGAGAATTTAGCTCACCTATACGAGAGTTCTTGTGGGCATTGGCCAAGCGAGAGAACACCATTCTCCAATTAGGTCTTGCAAAATGCGTCCAAATCTACAAGAAATGTATATTTTTTATTGGAAAAGGAGGATGACCCCCGGCCTCTGCATCTGGGCGATGCATATGGCCACCAAGAGATGTATATGAAGGAAATACCAGAAAAATTAGCAAGCAAAGCCGTGCGGGATGCATGGGATGAGAAGTCATAGGTGAGAAAATACCTCGCTTCCAGAGATGACATCAACGCCAGTTTTGGCGTGTTGGAGTGACTGAAGCACGGAGATCATCGCTGACCTTGGATCGCCTTCTTCATACACGCTGGTGAGGTAATTGTACATCTCTATTACATTCTGCAGTTGCCATATTCTTAGCCCACTCCCTGATTAATCATGCGACTGAACATCTTGGTAAAATGGAAGGAAGCTTAAGATCTTGAGTGAGATAAGTACACTGCGGTCGAGGTAGACAACGTCATTCATGATTCCTTTGAACCAGTCGAAGGATTCTTGCTCTCCGGTGACCCAGTAGAAGTAAGCCCTTTCCGGCCAGTTGTTCTTGACCTCAGAACCACGTGTGCTTTCCACCTCCTATTTCAACAACTCATTTTGTCAGTGATATCCTTCTCTCCTGAAGGTATATATACTATGAGCGTAATGTTGGGAATACTCTACTGTGAAAGAAATTTACATCGGTGGGATAAACATTGTTCACGATATCTATTAGTACGCTGATAAAAGCAGTGACGCTGAACCCAAGACCGATGAACAAGACAATATCGTATTTCTTGTAATTCTGGCCCGGTGCACCATAAGGACCATCAATAAAGACCGTGGGAAACCCGAATGAGACACATCAATGATGATTTGTTGGTAAAAGTCTATACTCAAAATTTGCTGAATTTGCATATTGAAAGGAATGAGCTCGAAATAGGCTTTCGTCCTACTTATATAAAGCCCAAATGGCCAAAGTGATACTAAGTGGTGAGAAAATCGGACATGGAGTTTTGGCTCTGGGGAGCATTTGCTCTTGTGATGAACAGTAAATTCAAAAAAAAGGCTAAACAAGTTAAAAAAATTCTGTTTTTTTTTTCTGTGTACATGTTCATGTTAATGTCCAAGGCATGCATGACAATTTTCAAGCGAAACGGAACAGTACTATTTCATCAATGAAAAAACAAAGTTAATTAGCAGAGAAAATTTGTTGTCCAACTTGCCTTTTTGCATAGATCAAAATGCTCGGCCATTGCATCTAAACATTTGCAGATAACATTTAGACATGAATATGTGCATGTCTAAGTTTTTACACATTTTTTTGACTTTTAGAAAGCTATTTTTGATGGGTATTTGGAGAGCCAAATGCTCCCAAGAGCCAAATTGAGTATTTGGAGAAACCCCCCCATACAAGGCGGTGGTGAAAGAAATGAGCTTACCGGGCGATTTCGTTCCGGGCAGGTGGCTGGCAGCACTGTATGAATATGAAATTTAGTTCTTCAAATTTGGATAATCCACATTAATCTCGCTCTCTCTATTATAATTGAATGCCCAAACTTATTGCTCTTGTATGTATATTGGCTGAACTGACCTTTGCGAAAATGTTCAGGAGTTGAGATGCCCAGTCACCATTACCAACGGCGCGGATATGCACGTTTAGATTGCCATCTCCAGGTGCAGAGGTGATGGGGAAGGGATGCCTGCAAGATCATCAACTGTAAGCAAGAAGCCCAGGTAAAATTATACAAGTATCCTGATAGTATAAGTTAGTATAAGTGGGTAAGGGGTAAAGTGGCAGTAGTACCATTCAGAAGTGGAGACTTCATTACATTTGATAAACAGGTGCATCCCACTTGTACTTGAAACCCCGTGGCTTATGCATGCCAAGACAAAGCACATTTCCTGGATAGATTGCAATCTGTATATATAGGAGTAAGAAAGAGGCAAACCATGGTGTCCATGCATATTACTTTTTTTGACAAAGGGCGTTTTTTATTGACTCATGATGTAGCATCGAAGGATACAATCATAATGAGCATACACCTGGCCTCTGCATAACTAGGATGCACACAACCAACACACATGATCACACCGGCAAAAAGCAAAGTCATACAAGATCAAAGCTATGCCTAGGCGAAGGAAAAAATAAAAAGGGAAAACACGGATCGAGTGGCCTCCCGAGTCGCCCACGCGGACGACACGGGGGCAGTTTCCTTCCAAGTGCTCCATCCATGCATGTTACTAGTAAGAATGAAATAAACTAGAGCCATGTGAATCGAGTAGACACCTAACCTTTTGAAATTTCATCTGCTCATTGTTCCAGCGAACCTTTCTGATAATTCCCTGGCAGGCAGACAAGAGGACAGGGACTATCAGGTGCATCCAGTTCCCGCAGGCCGTCATCGACCGGACCAGCCGTGACCTCCTCTCCAACTGCACCTCGTCCTCCGGCGCCCGCGCGCTCACCGCCCCACGCAACAGCGTCTCCAGCTGCCACATCTGCAATGGAGCAAGCACGTACGCGCAAACCTTGAGCTAATCTATGTATGTATCGCTTCATGTCGTTGATTAGATGGAATGGAAATGCTTGCTAGTTACTACAAGCCTATGACCTCGATGTAGCCACGGTGGTCGGGGTCGAGCTCTTCCATGACCAGTGGCGCGTAGGCGGCGGCGTCGATCTTCAGCTTGTTCGCCGACGCGCTCAATATAATAGCCTACATTAATATATATACTAAGTAGGTAGCAGGGTTAAATTAAAAATGGTTACCAATGCTGGACCTGCTTCATTGGTAAAGGGTTTATCAGTTCATTATTTCCACTAGACGAGTGCAGCTGGTGAGTGTGAGATCCAATCGGGCAAACTCTCCTCACCTCTTTGACCTCGTCTTCCGTGAGCTTTCCATCGCCGTTCTTGTCGCATCTGTTATGTTTGTGTGATTATAACCACAACTTTGCTGCATTTAGAAAACTGAACAAAAGAAAAGAGAAAAAAAAAGGAAGAAGAAGAGGCTAGCTCGCTTACATGTCAAAGAAAATGCGGAGGCGCGAGTCGAAATTGCGGTTGGTCACCTCCTCCCAGAGCTCTTTGAGCTGATCCTTGTTGACGCCCTCATCTGGATCGATATGCCGCCGCCTCGACATCGCCACCAACAGCTCCGCCGCGAACTCCTCCATGTCTCCCATGCCTTCGATGCAGAAGCATGGCCGTTAGTTAGTCCACCATGGATCGTTTCTCTCCACAACATTTTGGTTGCATCATACATGGGCATATGATTAGCCCACCAGAGATCCGTGTTAGGAGCGGACTACTTTGCAGGAATTATTCAACTGTTACTAGTATCAGTGGATACTTTGGTGATCTAAAAACTTTTATATTTTTTTTTACAGAGGGAGTACTTTACTTTTTTTGAGTAACTACAGAGGGAGTACTTGATTTCAGTGTTCCTGACCAGGGAACGTTTGGGATAACAGGCACTATTTCGAGGTAATTCTTGTGGGCCAAATACTGGGTCTCGGTTAGTTAAGCCATCTCTCTGGGCAGACTAATAGGCACAGGTCGTGAGAACAAGCAAACAGCAGCAGTCGCATGCAAATTAAGCATAAAAACGGTGGATTCGATTCCAGTAACCTACGATCCCCATACTTGCTGCCACTTTGTCCGAATAATTCTTGCAAAGTTCTTGCTAAGAACCACCTGCTATGCTGCCTACAGATTTGCCTCTCATTGCCAAACATAACATGATTAGCACAGCAGCTTGGCACTCACCGATGCACTTGCCGAAGCTCTCCTTTGGGATGCGCCCGGCCTTGTTCATCTCGTCGAAGCGGCGCTCCACATCCTTCCAGCCTTCCCTGCCTTCCGAGCTACCGTCGACAAAGTGAGACCCCATTTTCACGGTAACTACACTGCATCTGCCTCCACTCCCTGTTGGGATATACTCCTACTTCTCATGTGGGCCATGAGTTGCTGAAATTTAAACTCTTTTAGGCCGCCAAAGCATGTGCAAGAGCTCACTGTTTAGCAGGGCTATTAGTTTATTATCTAGGAGCGCTCTGAACTTTACACATGAGAAATGAGATGTTTAAACCTCCCATCCAGTGGAAGTAGTCGCCGAGAGGCGATAGGTGCGAGGAAAATACCAGGTTAGCTTCCACTGTAGAAAAGAAAAACCGAAAAGAAAAGAAAGGGGAGAAGATTGAACCTATCCATCTCATCGTATCTTTTCAGTTGTGGTTGCACCATCTTTGAATCTTTGATGAGATTGCTCTCATCTTAGCTTCTAGGGAAGTGTTGCTTTTGGAATGGAGAGCAAACCATTCAACATTGGTTCATCTCTTGCCCGTTAGCACCACTGGTGTGGTGGGTGGTTTTTATAGCCTTCAACTGGCCACTCCAAATAGTCAAATCAGGGTGGGAGTATGTGCTATATGAAAAGATCGTAATGATATTATTTTTAACAAATAACAAAGGGTTTCCGATTCTTTTGCACGTTACCCACTGATTACTGTTCGCACACGAACACGTCACCGTGTATCCTCGACGCCGAGGGTGATGCACCACAACTCACGTCGAAGGAGACCCACCGGAAGCGCGGTACGCAAGCAATCCGGCGGGTGCTTTTGAGGACCCGAAACCCCACACGCCCGGAAGGGACCCCGTCAGGGCGCGCAGCGGCTATGGGCTGCCCTAGGTCGACCTGATTGCCCCTAGGGCCTCGTGGATCGCTGCCCTGCAACTAGAAGAACAGACGAAGAATGAGGAAGAAGAAGAACAAGGAAGAGAGATAAAGGTAAAGGTAAAGGTAAAAAGTGATATGTTGATAGATCGATTGTGTGTTGTTCAATCGGGCGTCACCCCTTATATATATATGAGGCGGCTGGATTTTCCGTATAAAAAAAGGTCTCAAATCCCGTCCAAAACATCAAAAGTTAACCTAATTCAGAATACGAGGGCCGGAACTTCCGGGCTAAAACTACATCAAGTAGCGCTCTTGTACAGCTCCTGTAGGTCGCACATAGCCTCAGATTGTGATGGTCCAAAAAGCAAAGTTGTAGATCTTGCAATGGATCACTTTTTCATCCGAGGTCATCTTGAGATTGAATTCTGGCCCACAAATCTGCAAATAATGTTGAAATTCTAGCTTTCGGGGCGAACCGCGTGTGAACTTTCTGTTTAGCCCGGAACATCCCCGAAAGTTTTGCCCGGAACTTCCGGGCTAAAATTTTGCAGCACACTGTTTTGACTCTAACTTTTGCATACGAACTCCGATTTAGACATTTTTTATATCAAAATCGATCGTTTCGACGAGGCGAAGACAATCCGTGTAGAAACTATTCTCATATGAGGCCATTTTGGGGGTCTAATCAGCCGAATAGTGTTTTGAATGCAAAATCCGAGTACTTCAAACACAACTTCGGCCTTAGAGATGAGACCACATGGCTATGGCCCAAATATCAAAGTTTCTCCTTTTGACGATATGGAACTTTCTCACTTTGAACACTTCTCCATATGAGGCCATCTTAATTAAGTTCTTGGTCGTGCCAAAATCTGATGTCAACAACTACGTTTTAGATTTGTACATGGTTCTCGTTTCAACGTGTAGATGTGCAGGATTCTCAAATACTCGCTCCGTAAAGAAATGTAAGAGCGTTTAGATTACTAGGTGCAACCACTTAAAGACAAGTATAGCGACCACTATGTTCCGCCTATTTGGATGGTAGTCTAGCCGATTTGTTTCCGCACTTTCCACCCTATTGTAAGACCTTATACTTCACAATAAGAGATGATCGTGTGCATAACTTGACATGGGTTAATTATCCTCTTAAAAATGACTTCTTGTTGGTGCTATCCAAGGGCATCTCTAGCTGAATCTTCAAAATTTAACTCCTCAATCACCTTCTCAAACCCTAGAGCATCTCCAACTGCTCCCTTTTAGGTCTTTGTATGGGATCCTATCCTTTAACTCCTTATATTTGCTTCTCTAAAAAAGTGTGGTTCCTGACCGACCCCCTAACCTTAACTCCCTATATTTTTTTAACACAAATTTATTTATTTTTGGGCCATCTAGTTAAACTTCACTACCAAATTATTTCACTAAACGACATCTTTGCCACATACTTCACCAGTTCTTCTCTAAAGAACTGATCCAAAATAAACTACTCCCTCTGATTCATATTACTTGTCTAGATTTGCCTAGATATGGATGTATCTAACACTAACACGTGTCTACATACATCTATATCTAGACAAATCAAAGACAAGTAATATGGATCGGAGGGAGTATAAAATAATTACACACTTTAATAGAAACACCACTTTCTTAACTACTACTACTAGTTCGATCAAAAGTTTCTTAATCTCTTCATTGCCTAAATTGTTGCTTTACTGTTGGATTCTTAAGCTTGCACACTTCTTTCTTCTCTGCCACCTCATACCTGGACATTGTGTCTTATGTGGTCCCACCTTTAGCAACCAGTGCACCAACATCTATCATATTTATCTCTATCAATAGATTAATGTACTCCTTTTCCCAATACTACAACTTGCATCCTTCCTACATACAACTTTAAGCAAAAAATGAGTTTCAAATAGTGAAAAAACCGAAGAATCGAACAACCATACAAATTTACACTCACTCCGTCCTTTTCACAGTTGTAGAAAACTCATCCAAGATGTTTGGGTGTGCTCAAGACGAGCCGCACCACCAGCCGTCTACAGTCATCACACTTGACGATCAGTAGAGGCTTAGTGATGAGTTGCCGGACGAGGGCTGAGCCGGGACGATGGACGGGCGTGGCTATGTTGGCGGTCGTTCAAAAAGTGAGAGGCAAGCACCGAGGGGAGGACATACCACGGGGAGCGGTCGAGGTGGGAAGGGAAATTTTAGGCATCGGGGCCTTGGTGCGTCGAATCCGGTGATATTTTTAGGCGCCAACGACGTGAAGGGACCGAATCGAAGTGGGGAAGGAGCGCGATTAGTGCTACTGGGCCTCGGCGATGGCCAGTGGCGCATGGTGGCTGGCGGAGGCAAGTAGGGCGGCGCCTTAGTGGATGCGGCACCGAGTGGGGAGGGTGCGGCCGAGAGGGTGTACTCTGGCGGTGGTGGTTGGCTATATTTAAGAGTCAGGGCTGTCGTGCAGTAAAAGATTACTCCTCTAAAGGTTATAAGGGATTGGCCAAGTGCGATTTGGGGGAGGAAACCCGTTTTTTTCTCCTCTAAATCTTTATAGGGGGTCGGTTAGAGATTCCCTAAACTCCTCAAATTGAGGAGTTTAGAAAAACACAAACCTGACCGAAGTCTCAAAGTTAACTCAAACAAATTAGACCCCACATGGAAGCCTCTTTCTCTCTTCTTCTTCCTTCTTCTTTCTTTCATGCCACCAATGATGACCTTTCGGCACTAGATGAGTTCCATGAGCTAGCTAGCATCTATGATAGGTGCTCCGCAAAAGAAATTTGATAGAGGCTCATTATGCGTGACGTAAGCTAAAAAGATCGAGAGGTTGACTAGGGGGGGGGGGGGGGGGTTGATTATGAGACTACAAATTTGAAGCTTAAGTTGCAATTTTAGGGCAATGCAGATAAAGTAGTAAGTTCTCTAGATATGCAACTATGTGAGAACAACATATATGGCAAGGAAGCTCAAAACAAGGTATGATGGGTAATAATATAATTAGCAAACCAACAAACATAGAAAGCAAGTATGTACAAAAAAGCATCCGTTCAACATACAAATATACAAAACAAGTACGGTGCGAGAACCGATTAACCACTAAGATTAGATAACAGAACAACAACCAAAAAGCATATGTTCAACAAAAAGCAAAATAAGAGCATCTCCAACAGGCATGCTAAAAAACCGTTTACAGTGCTGGAATCGTGAGTTTTTGCGCACCGCGGAGCGCTGGCTCCAGTGGCCGCTGTAACATATAGCACGCGCGAGCTGCTCCAGCAGGCGCTGCAAAAAACGGCGCGTGCGCTCATCACAAACAACATATGCACTCCAAACAAAACCAAGAAGATCAAACAAAAAAATCAACAATAAATAGTTCAATTTTATTACAACTCAAACAAATAGTTTATCTTCCAATACAACAAATAGTTCAACAATACAACATCAACATACAACATCAAACATACAAATCATCATGCTCTTTGTCGGCTATTACATGCCCACCACTCCTCAATGAGATCCTTTTGAAGATCATCATGCGCTTCGGCACGTCGAATGGCATGATAGGAGGCAACAAATCGGGCCACTCACGCAGCCCTCCGCCGCACTCGCACGAGATGTCCCAAGAGCTCATACTGAGAGTAGTCTAAATCTTGGCCACGCTCATTCTTGATGATCATATTGTGCATGATCACACAAGCGTGCATGATGTACGAAAGCATCTTTTGATCTCAAAAGCTAGCCGGTCCTCTCACAATGGAAAATTGGGCTTGCAAAATCCCAAAAGCTCTTTCCACGCTTGCAAAATCCCAAAAGCTCTCTCCACATATTTCCTAGCCGCCGCCTGAGCATTGTGGAAATCTAGATTTTTCTTACCTTCCGGTTTTTTCATCGGCTTCACAAATATTTACCACTTTGGGTAGATGCCATCCACAAGATAGTAGCCATAGTTGTATGTATGTATGTATGCCCATTTGCTACAAACTGCACCGGTGACATTTCACCATTTGCAATCTTATTTATGAGTGGTGACCGATTAACAACGTTAATGTCATTCAAAGATCCAAGCATTTCAAAAAAGCATGCCAAATCCAAATCTCTTGATCGGCCACCGCTTCAAGGATTATAGTTGAACCCTTTTTTTGGCCGTGGAATTTCCCATGCCATGCCTTAGGACAGTTCTTCCAACTCCAATGCATGCAATATATTGAGCCAAACATACCTGGGAACCGCAAGCTTTGTTCATCTCCAAAAGCCCTGCAACGTCTTCAGCATTGGAAGATCTCAAATACTCCGGGCCAAACACTTGCACAATTCCTACTGCGAAGGGCTTGACACACATGATGGCTTGACTCTCACCCATGGCCAGGTGGTCATCAACTAGATCAGTCGGAATACCGTATGTCAACATACGCAAAGCGGCTGTCACCTTCTGAAAGGTGCTATGCCCGAGTTCTCTGGCGGCATTCCTCCTTTGCTGAAAAAACCGATCATGGCTCGCCAGTTTCTCTACAATGTGCCTGAACAACTCGGTGCTCATCCTAAACTGGCGCCGGAAGTACGACTCGGGGTATGTGTGATTCTCCACAAAATAGTGCCTCATCAATCTGTTGTCGGCATCGATCTTGTCCCTCCAAATTTTCCGCCAAACCACTGTGCTTCGGTTTTTTTATTGATGTGCATAGTTATAGGATCATTGCAAGGTCCTCCTCGTCATCTTCAATATCAAATTCTTCTTCGGAAGAATCATATGACGAACTCATCTATAATGTTGAATTTTAACTAGTCTATAAAAATTACAAACAACATGCACCAAATTCATGTAAACAAATGTGAAGTTGAAGCAATACATACCTTGCAAGCGTTTTGTGGAACACCTTGTGGGCGCCGAGTGGCAGTGGGCGGCCGGGCGCTGTTCGTCGGAGGAATGGTGCACGCGAGGGGCGGCGGTGACTAAAGGGGGGCGGAGGAAGCAGCGGCGGCGCGGAGATAGGCCGGGGAAGCGCCGTCAGGTCGCCGAAGCAAATGGGATGGTGCGGGCGGAGGCGCCAGTGCCTGGATTGGGGGTAGGTGGAAGTCATGGCGTGGGCGCTCGACTGTGCAGCGCGTGGGAGCGGGCGCACGAAATAAGTGGCACGCGATACCGTTTCATCCCACGCGCTGAACCACTTATGTCACGCGCGTTTTTTTGCGCCTCCGCTGGAGCGCCCGGAGCGACTGTGCGCGCGCAAAAAAACAGAATTTTTCCAGCGTGGCGCTTATATCGCGCAGCTGTTGGAGATGCTCTAACAAGGTTTTCTTTGCCGCCTACTGCTAGCTGGCGAAACAATGACTTGAGAGTAGATACAACCTTTTAATTAAACTGAAGGTGAGAAATCGATGCCACATATCTCACTATGATTCTGCATTCTGCGTGCGTTTATTGCTGTGAGGAAGAAAGACAGGAGAGAGGCTGAACTCATGTATATTCATCCATCGGGAGTGTACATATATACAGGTACATGCACACAGCAGGTGCGGCCACTACTCCAACGAACCACGTAATAAACTCCACTAAGCTAGTACATGCACCAAGACTAGGTAGATTAGTTACAGGGAGAGGCTACGTGATAGAGAATCACGTAGGGGCACCCTGCGTGATAGGAGGTTTCCAACAATTGCCGCCAGCCGGAGCCGGGGACATGGCAGCTGGTAGAGCTTTTATCACCGCAGGGGTGTCGATCAATCAGTTTGTTGTTGAGTTGGTTATGCTATGCATGAACCCGGCGTAGTAAGACTAGCCACAGTGGGAATAACTTTAGCAGTAACATCGAGTCCAACTCAACAAATTTGCTTATGTGGCAATGAGTTAATGAGGAGAGAGGTAATTGTAGTAACTTAGCTAGTTACTATAACATCACATGTCCCAATGCAATATGAGTCTATAACTTAATAAATGAATCTTTGCATGTTACCACAGTTAAGTTACTACCCACTATGAAGATAGTAACAGTCTAGAGATATGTGTATGTTACTAGTGTATGTTACTCTTCATTGTGACTAGTCTAATAATTTAATCCTGTGGCAATAAATCGCACGTCGCTGATGGACGAGCTGGCCTCTCGCCTTCTTTCTATCCCTCTCCTCTCAGCTCCTACGTCGACTTAACGTGTGTCTGCGGTCCGAACTAAACTGCTCACGTCATGATCCGGAGCCTCTCGGAAGACTCGATCGGTAAACGAAACGTGTGCGCTGCTAGTAGCATTAATTAACAAAGTGCTGCTTGCCGGCGCAATGGAATGCATGGGAGAAGGCCGACACGAAAGAAGTTGAAAATTTCAGGCGCGCGTGGGTCGTCGGAGAGGAAGAACGGAAGAAGGAGCTTCGGGAGGTTGGCATGGTCAGGGTGAGATGAGACTGACGAGAACACGGAACCATTCATGCAATGCAATCCCGTGTTACCGTCGCATATGCTTTGGTTGCTTTGACGTCTCAACGGTCCAGGCTCGGTTTATCTCGAGTCAGGATGCGAAAGAGGCAGCTGATTTCAACAGGGCCGTAAAGGCTGAGGTACACGGCTGGCTGGGGAGGGTCAGCTTGAGCTGATCGTCGAGGAAAAACAGGACGACCAAGAACCAGCCGACGCTGCAATCGAGTTGAAGTTCACGTTCACGTACGTGTGGTCGTACCAACTCGGATGTATCTGATGCGTGTAAGAATATACACAGTCGCTTGTGTTGTTTGTATTGACATGGCAATGGCTCTCGTACCTTTTCTTTTTTCTTTGCACCTGAAATGAATCAAAGTCATCTGAAAAAAAATGAAACAAAGAAAAAGGATTCTGCCTTTGGTGCCAGGGACATGGCAGCTAGAGCTTTATCACATGAGTGTCAATCAGGTTTGTTGAGTCGGTTATGAATATCATGGCAAATAATAAAAAAGAAAAGGTTTGTTGTGTGTTGTGCATTAATAATTGAGCCTAACTTCTTCATGCAGCAACTACGGGAAATGCACACCATGGCTATCAACGACTGCTTCAAGATTGTATATTAGATGTGTCAGACCCTATAATTAGGCCTTGCCGATGTATCCCATTGGGAATACAAAATTTGATGTCTGTACCAATCAAAGTAGAACACAAAATTAACCCTTCCTACATGATTACTCCCTCTTGGTCTTGGACCCCTCCCACGGGTGCCGTCGACCCTGTCAGACCCGAAATGGAAAAAGGCGCTAAGCGTCACCGCTGTCAAGTCTGAAATGGACACGGGTTACTTGGAAACTAGTTAAGCACGTTTTCTCAAACTTAATTAACACTTCACTTTTTCGTACTGATCCTCTCAGACAGAGATTCTAATAAAGTCAACCAAGATCAGCTTATGTTCATTAATACCCTATGAGCCAGCATGTGTACCAAAAACTCGATTCAGACTAAGAACAAACTATTAGCTGCAACAGTTTCAGCTTTTTTTTTTGAAAAAGGGGATTCCCTGGCCTTTGCATCAGAAAGATGCATACGGCCATCTTATTAACCAAATAAAGTAGTGCCAACATGGTTCCAAAGGTCTTCAAAAGTAATAAAAAAGCACAGAAAGCTCACACAGAGCCAATAAGGGCTAGAAACACCAACTAACCAAGAAAAGATGCCACAACCGGCTGGCTAAAACTAGATAGGGAAACTAATTGCCTATCCTATTACATGACCGCCATCCAAACCGGTTGAAGATATCCCGAATTACCATCTCCCAGCGGAAAGACCCAGTAACCAAATGCTCCCTAGCCTCCGTCTGGGTGAGTAGCGACCACGAACGGATCAGAGCCGTAGTTCGGAATATGACCTGCAAAAAATGTATACATGATATTCTGTTAAAAACTAAATCATTTCTGCAAGTCCAGATAGTCCACAACAAAGCACAAACTCCAACCCGAATATGTCTCGCTAAGTCAGGCTCAATCTCATTAAGCCATGTCCCAAATAACGCATTAACAGAATTCGGTGGATTGATATTAAAAGCAATGTGGACCGTCTGCCAAAGTACCTTGGCCAACGGGCAATCAAAAAAGAGGTGTTTGATAGTCTCATCCCGATCGCAGAAACTACACCTAGTAGGTCCTGTCCAATTACGCTTTATCAAGTTGTCCTTAGTTAAAATAACTTGCTTATGGACAAACCACATAAATACTTTTATTTTCAAAGGAACTTTGACATCCCAAACATGATTGGACGTAGGAATGGAGTTCGAATTAATAACATCAATATACATTGATTTAACCGTGAATACTCCAGACTTAGTCAATTTCCAGCGTAATTTATCGGGTTGTTGTGAAAGCTGGACCTCCATCAGTCTCCTAACTATACGGAGCCATTCTTTCCAACGATTGCCCACTAGCGTTCGACGGAACTGAATATTAAGGGGGGTAGATTGAAAGACCGATGCGACGAACACCTCACGTCGTTGAACAATGCGGTATAAAGACGGATATTGGATGGCCAAGGGTGTCTCGACGAGCCAAGTATCCTCCCAGAAACGTGTACTCGTGCCGTTTCCAATAACAAACTTCGTCCTATTAAATAAGGACTGTTTGACTTTCATCAGCCTTTCCAGAAAGGTGAATCGGTCGGCCTGACTGTAACATGGGACAAAGTTTTTGTCTGGAGGTACTTGCTGCGAAGGATTTGAGCCCACATAACATCATTCTCCGATGAGAGCTTCCACAGCCACTTGCTAAGAAGGCATTTATTCTTAACTTCTAGATTCTCAATACCTAGACCCTCTTGATCTTCCGGTCTACAGATGATATCCCATTTGGCAAGCCGATATTTCCTTTTAAGCTCATCACCCTGCCAAAAGATACGCGATCGATAAAAGTCCAGTCTCTTCCTAACACCAACCGGGACCTCAAAGAACGATAGGAGAAACATTGGCATACTCGTGAGCACCGAATTAATCAGGATTAATCGGCCTCCGTATGACATGAGCTTACCCTTCCAGCAACTCATTTTCTTCTTAAATCGGTCCTCGATGCACTTCCACTCTCTGTTTGTCAGCCTACGATGGTGGATTGGAATCCCCAGGTAAGAGAAGGGTAACTCTCCCAACTCACACCCAAACAATTGCCTATAAGCATCCTGTTCATCTTTGGCCCTACCAAAACAGAACAGCTCGCTCTTATGAAAGTTAATCTTTAACCCGGTCAATTGTTCAAATAGGCATAACACAAGCTTCATATTTCTCGCCTTGGCCAAGTCATGCTCCATAAAGATGATTGTATCATCAGCGTACTGAAGGATGGATACACCTCCATCAATAAGATGAGGTACCAATCCACCTACTTGACCATTTTCCTTAGCCCTTCCTATCAAAATTGCTAACATATCCACCATAATGTTAAACAGTATAGGGGACATCGGATCTCCTTGTCTTAGGCCTTTATGTGTCTGGAAGTAATGACCTGTCATCATTAACTTTAATTCCCACACTACCTTTTTGCGTAAATGATTCAACCTGTCGGCGCCAGGCTTCATCAAAACCTTTCATACGCAATGACTGTTGGAGGAATGGCCATTTGACCTTATCGTACGCTTTCTCGAAATCCACCTTAAAAATTACTCCATCTAATTTTTTGGAATGGATTTCATGGAGTGTTTCATGCAGGACGACCACCCCTTCAAGGATATTTCTGTCCGGCATGAAAGCAGTTTGGGACTGTTGCACCACAGAATGCGCAATCTGTGTGAGCCTGTTAGTCCCGACCTTGGTGAAAATTTTGAAACTAACATTGAGGAGACAGATCGGCCTGAATTGCTCAATTCTCACAGCATCCGTTTTCTTGGGAAGCAGTGTGATAGTCCCAAAATTCAAGTGAAATAATTGAAGCTGTCCAGAGAACAGATCATGGAACATAGGTAGTAAATCCCCCTTAATAATGTGCCAGCACTTTTTATAGAACTCTGCCGGGAATCCATCCGGTCCGGGAGCCTTATTGTTTTTCATCTGTGCAATAGCATCAAACACCTCCTTCTCCGAGAACGGGGCAACCAGAATATCATTATCGTCAGCCGATAGCTGGGGCACATCCTCAGTCCTGGACTCATCGAGGGACACACAATTATCTTCCGGAGGTCCAAATAACTGCTTATAATAGTCGGTAATATATGTTTTTAGGTTATCCTGACCTAAAATAGTGCCCTCGTCTTGCTCAAGCTGAAAGATACGCTTCTTTCTGTGCTTGCCATTAGCTATCAAATGGAAGAATTGAGTATTCGCGTCCCCTTGGACCACTTTGCGGACTTTAGCACGCAAAGCCCACTTCAATTCTTCTTCGCGGAGCAGTTCTTTCAACCTCTTCTCCGCCTCATTTTTAACCTGAAGCTCAGCTGGCGATAAAATAGTGGATTCGGCCTGTATGTCCAGGGCCTGTATAAGAGTAAGGAGTCTATCCTTTTCAATCTTATACACACCACTGAGGTGCTTAGCCCAACACCGTAAGAAACTTCTCAAATGCCTACTCTTATACGGTTTCAGCTATCTGTGAGCTTATACGGTTTATATATTCTTCTCAGGCCCTTACGCCTCATATGTTTCATTGGCCAGCTCAACCAATGATTTCAGTAGTTCTTTTTTTGAGGTCTTAACTTCATGAGCTTCGACCATATCTTTGTAGACTCTCAAGCAAGAATGTTTATTCTTATGAACGCCATATATATATATGAATGAGCGACCAACCTTGACACATCATCTTCTGAAACCTGAAAGAAGCATGATTTGGAGTGAGTGACAAGTTTGCTGAAAATGGGATAGCATGCAGCTTGGCACACTTCACAAAATAGTATGTACAGTTTTACCTCACAGGAGTCGCCAAATTCAGGCCACCATATCATCTTCAGAGCTGTTGCAATTTTCAGTAACGTCCAACCCTCGCAGTTGATGCCAGAGACATCCTTAATGAGGTCACCTGCAAGGCGCAAGGCTCCAGAATATTTCTTCTCAACAGAATCACAGTGAAACAACGCAGAAGCTGTCGCAGCAATTTGCTCATTGACCTGGATACAAAGAAGATTGCTTCATCACTAAAGCAAGGATGCAAAGCATATAATTTTTTTTCTGTAGAAGTTGCATCCAAAACTTTGGTCCATGAAGATGAAGTGCAACACCAAATGACAGGGAACTATGAAGCAAAGAGCATGGCAACTAGTTAGCTCACCATATCTGTTTTGACATCACAACAATAACGATTCAATACATAATGCAGTCCTAGACTCATTGGGAGACGGTCCGCTGCAGCCAGCTGTGATTTTTCTTGAGGCAGCAAACTTCGCATGCAATGCTGTATGCCCCACATTACCTCCATTACAGCTGTAGTATACAGCCAGTCTATATTCTGGAAGAAGTGATATCAAAGATGGCGATCAAAGTTGTTCAAAAATATAGATAAACCAGGAACTTAACCTCACCAATCTCTCTTCAATAATTCTTTTATATTCAAGCTTTCCAACAGCAATTTTCTGTTCAGGGAAGCGACAGTTCATGATCATATCAGTAAGCCTTTTGCTGACACCAGTACTTTTATTAATGGCCTTGGACTTGTCCTTAAAAGTTCGAAACTCTTCCAGCAAAACAGCCTGATGAAAAAATGAGCATGTTCAGGTGCAAAAAGAAACGATTAATCAAGTATCATGTCATGTCTCTCAATCAGGATAGGGGGCTGATTCACTGGGCATATCTTAACTGTAACGATATACCCATGTTACAAATACTCGTTCATCAAATACTAGTGTGATTCAGATTAACTCATAAAGCAAGGTCATGAGATGTAGTTTGGCAACAGACCACAGTGCTGCTCTTCAGTAGTAGCAGCACATCAGTAACTGATTTGTAAGAAGTCTTGTTACACCCATGGCGGATATTTAGCCAAAGTAGTTTTTTGGGCGTGCATGCATTTGTGTCCAGGGCAAGGTTTCCATTTTCAGTTTCAGCGAAATTCAGTGATTTGTTTGAAATTCAATTAAATATTTGAAACTTCTAAATTATTTTTGAAAAATAGTTGAATTCATGTGTACTACTTGAAATGGCTGAAATATTTTGGCCGAAAGGTAGATATTTCAGTGACTGCTAAAATTAATGAAATCCAGTGAAATTCATCAAAATCTCACTGAAAGTGAAAACCGCGGTCCAGTGTACATGTTTTAGATTTATGGAGGAAAGTTGTGTTGGCCTCTCAATTATTTAGTAATTAACCATGTGTTTATGTTCCTCCGTTAATAGAAAACAAAGTAAATAAATAAATACTGATGCAATCATGGATGGTGCAAGATAACTAGCAGGGTTAATTTGGCAGCACAACATAGGAAAATAACAATCATAAGCAGGGAATCGAAGGAAAGAAGTGGGCACTAACACGTTCTGCCTTCCATCTATCAGTGAAGTTAAGCCATATTTCCTGGAGGAGACAAAGATAAAAGAGAAAATTAGGTAATTGACATAGACAACAAGAGAAAAAAAAACAAGAGAAAGCAAGCAAGCACATCATCAGTAACCAAGGAAGGAAGAACATATATATAGTACACCACTACACCTCCACAGCATTTGGTCTGCTAATAAGTAACGCACAAAAAGTGAAAATTGCAAAGCCTGAGGGTGTCTCAAACAGAATCAGCATCAGTCCACTATCCCCGCGGATGGCAGCTGCAAAAAAAGAAACAAAGCAAAACTTAAGCAAGCATGATTACCAAGAAAAGAAGTGAAGAATTCAAATATCAAACATGATGCCAGCCCTTGCCAAAGGTGGCTCTCATACATCGCCTGGGCTACCAAGAATACCGAGTTCAACTACCCCAGGCGCAGCTCACTGGATTGGCGGCCCATCATATTCATACCCAAAATATGGCACGTTTTGCAGGTCTGCTGGGAGCGGGGCAACCCCATCCACTGTCGCTCCTCTCCTCTCCTCATTGGCTCATCCCATGCTTCTGCACGTCTGTTGGCTGTGCTCTCTTCCACTCGGATGCCACTACAGGTGCCTCCGGCTAGACATTGACCACTAGATATTGTCGAGATGTTCTAGCCAAATGCACTCAAAGGTTCCATCCCAATTATCTTAAAAAAAAAGGTTCCATTCCAATCGCTAGAATGTTCCGGCCATGGAGGGTAATTGTTCCCACCAGTTGAAATGAACTTTCCATGGGCGCATTGGGAGCAAGAGATCCAGTGGGAACTGAGAGGTGTGCGCAGTGGCCAGGATCATGGAGCCGCTGCTGGGAAAATGTGGTGCCATTTTAGCGTGTGTCTGTTATGAGGTTGGTGCAGTTTTATCTCCTGCAGGATTTGGACATGTTTTACTCTAACAAATGATTAAAAATTCCTTGATTTCTTGCATAAAGAATGAGATTTAGTTAGGTTCCAATGTCACATTAAGAATATTTTCCCAAGAGCTAAAGATTCAGAGAAACGACGCGATGGTTAGGTACTTAGGTAGGTCTTATGGAAACTAAGCTCGCCACTATAAGGCCGGCTACTGGTCGTAATGGTAGTATCATAGCTAGTATTATGCCTTGTACAATGGGAGGTGCTTAGAGAGATGCTTAGAAAAATAAACCAGGTTTTTCTGAGGCCCCGGTGCCTATTTCTACAGGAGCTTAAAAAAAAGCCTGATTTATTTCTCTAAGCACCTCCTCTAAGCACCTCCGATTGTACGGGTTCGGCTCTCCTGCTGGGAGCCCTGCACGCGCTATTGTGCAGGGTCAACTAGCA
Source organism: Triticum urartu (assembly GCF_003073215.2). Taxonomy (NCBI): domain Eukaryota; kingdom Viridiplantae; phylum Streptophyta; class Magnoliopsida; order Poales; family Poaceae; genus Triticum; species Triticum urartu. The sequence continues at coordinate 685,841,790 of NC_053024.1, forward strand.
GCCAACACGTGGCTTGGTGGACCCATCACTCAAACAACCCACCAGATCGTATATCTCTAATTACAGAAAATCAGCAAAACTGCCTTTCTTTCTCCCGCGTATCAACAGACTGCCGCCAAAATCTCCAACACCCTTTCTCCTATCTATCTACTCCATTGTGGATGAGACGAGAATAGATCAGGATCGATAGAGAATTGCCCTCTCACGTGGACGAGCATCTACGGTGTTCTTCGGCATGGAAGGAGCTCCCACGACTTCTTCATCCATAGGTTTGTTGTTGTGCCTTGAATCTGCAAATTATCAACACTCTCATCATATGGAGGAGACAAGATTAAACAGAAACAAACTAAGAGCTTAATCTATGACATGCAGATTAATCCTTTAGACTTAGCTCCTCGTACTTCATCTTCCATTGGTCTGTTTGTGTCTTTTTGCCAATTGTAATGATAGAGAATATTGTATCTAAGAAAAAAGTCAATTTTTTGGTAATGCTCCTATGAATACAGTGCGATATTTGGCAAAATATGTTGTTGAATCTTCAAGTGTTGTTCAGGTTTCACTACAAGAGGACTGAACATCGTGTGGTTTTTTTTTACAAAAATGGTTCGCCCATGAACTAATTAGTATATGATATTCTTTTTATGTTGTGTAGATCAGGAGACCACAAATGTGGGAGAGGCAAGTCAAAACACAGATGATTATTACAGCAAAAGGTTAAAGCCAGAGATAGGAATGGAATTTGAGAATGAGGATATAGCATATGAGTTTTATAATGCATATGCAGGACATGCAGGTTTCAGTGTCAGGAAATTTTGGCATGATAAATCCTCAACGAATGTTATTCGAACAAAGAAATTTGTATGCTCAAAGGCAGGTTTCAAGGACAAGAGCAAGGAACAATGCCAGCGGAAACGAGCAGATACAAGAGTTGGGTGTCTGGCAGAGATGACCATTAAAATAAGTGCTAACGGAAAATATGTTGTAAGCAGCTTTGAGGATGCCCATAATCATGAACTGGTAACTCCAAGCAAAGCCCATCTACTGCGATCCCAAAGAAGAATTACAGAAGCTCAGAAGGCCCAGATTGACATTTTGAATGATTCAGGTATTAGACCAAAATCTGGTCATGAAGTGATGAGTAGGCAAGCAGGAGGGCGACAAAGTCTTTGCTTCGGTCACAAAGATTATAAAAATTATCTCCGATCGAAGCGTATGCAATCAATCCAAGAAGGAGATACAGGTGCCATTCTTCAATATCTACAGGAGAAGCAAATGGAAAATCCTTCCTTTTTTTATGCAATACAAGTAGATGAAGAGGATATGATGACTAACATATTCTGGGCAGATGCAAGATCAATATTAGATTATCACTACTTTGGTGATGTGGTATGCTTTGACACAACCTTTAAGACAAATAGTTATGGCAGACCATTTGCCCCTTTTGTTGGTGTCAACCATCATAAACAAACAGTGGTTTTTGGAGCTGCATTATTGTATGATGAAACAGCCGATACGTTTGAATGGTTATTTGAAACATTCAAAAGGGCCATGTCAGGAAAGGAACCAAAAACAATATTGACCGACCAATGTCCTGCCATTATTAGTGCCATTGACAAGGTTTTTACTAATTCAATACATCGTCTATGTGTGTGGCACATGTATCAGAATGCTGCAAAACATTTGAGTCATGTTTTCCAAGGTTCAAAGACATTTAAGAAAGATTTTGCCAAGTGTGTTTATGATTTTGAGGAAGTTGATGAATTCTTAGCAGGTTGGAATGATATGCTAGTGAAATATAATTTGGAAGACAATGACTGGCTACATAGATTATTCCAGAACAAGGAGAAGTGGGCTTTGGTTTACGGTCGACAGACCTTTTGTGCAGATATGAAATCTACACAAAGAAGTGAGAGCATGAATGCATTATTGAAGCGGTACTTGCATGTTCGTCTTGATTTATTAGATTTCTTCAAGCACTATGAGAGGGCCGTGGATGATAGAAGGTATGCTGAAGTGGAAAGTGATTTCTATGCGAGTCAAACATCACCAAAAGTGCCACATGTGCAGATGCTGATTCAAACTTCCAAAGTATATACACCTGCTATGTTTGAGATATTTAAAGGAGAATTTGACATGGTAATGGGATATTGTGTGTATGAAAGTGGTCGTAGTGCCTCTATTTCTGAATTCAAGGTTACCCATTCAGCTAGCCAAAATAGTCATACAGTGAAATTTGATCATGATGGATCAAAAGTTTCATGCTCATGCAAAAAGTTTGAATTTGTTGGGGTATTGTGTCGTCATGCATTGAAGGTGTTGGACCACAACAATATTAAGGAGTTGGCACCGGAATATATCTTGAAAAGATGGACAAGGCAAGCAAAATCAGGGCCATCACATGCAATTCAAAAGTGCGCTGATGATGAAGATGCTAGAGTTGTGCTAGCTAGGCAGTATGGATCACTACGTCGCACTTACAATAACATTTTGAGCAAAGCAGCAGCAAACAAAGAGGCATATGCACTACTGCAAAGTATGTCAATTGAACTAATGGAAAAGGTGGACCAGATTTTACATGGAATCAACCAGTCGAAAGATATCCCATCAAATCATGAACAAGCTGAGAAGCAAGCAGAGAAACAACCAGTTGAATGCAACAATGAGAACATTGTCCAAGCACATGGAATAAAGAGAAAAGAAAAAGGAAATAGCAGTAAGAGGATTAAATCTGGTTTGGAACTAAACAATAAGAATACACGGAAGAAAGGTATGGTATAGCACAAGAAATGGGTACATAAATATTTGCTCATGTTATTTAAATAGATCTAACAATTTCTTTTCCAAATAGGTCAAGCAACAACATGCAAGAATAGGAATGATGATTGTGCTCCTGCCTCAACTGAAGCAAATCCTAGCTTCACCATGTCAAATCATTACTCCAACTTGCAAGTACTGCAGAGTGCCATGCCTCTAGTACCACATGCTACGAACTACAGCTTGCAAGTATCTTCGCACGCTATGCCTCCACTACCACATGTTGCGACCTACAATTCGCAAGTATTGCCACACGCTATGCCTCCAAACCCACAAGCTACAAACTACAGTTTGCAAGTATCATCGCGCGCTATGCCTCCACTACCACATGCTGCGAACTACAATTCGCAGGTATTGCCGCACGCTATGCCTCCAAACCCACAAGCTACAGACTACAATTTGCAAGTATTGCCGCGTGCTATGCCTCCACAACCACAAGCTACGAACTACAATTTGCAAGTATTGTCGCGCTCTATGCCTCCGCAACCACAGGCAGAGAACTACAATTTGCAGCAACTTCCTCAGATTATGACACCAGTACCACAGCCAGAGAATTATAATTCGCAAGTATTGCATCACGGCCTGCCTCAAGTATCGCAGGCAAATACTACTTCTTTTCAGCAGTTACTCGGCTTGCAACCACAACAACCATATTTCTATTATGGTACTCAACCAAGTCAGGTATATTTATTTAGTTAGTCGTTAAAAATTAAGATGAACATGCATAGGCCATTCACTTCCGTTAACTTTAAACTGCATGTAGAGTTCTGTATTGATACCGACCTCGGATTGGCCAACATATCAAAATGACCAGCTGCCGACTAAGGTATTGTTTCACTTATAAGTCAGACTCTCAAATTCAAGTTTATTTCTCACACAAAATCGTTCCTTTCTTATTTCAGGACTTGGGTGGCCAATCAAGCCATGGACAAGATAGCACTTTTAAATAGCTCTGTATAAATATTGCTTCTCAGAATTTCTCTACAAAACAATAACATCCTGATGTAATAGTTTATCTTACTGTTCCTTTTGGTGTGAGATGTATAACGGATTTATTCTAAATGGAGACATAAAAGTGTACTGATTAGTTGCTGGTTATTTCTCTATGGTTCAATCCACAAGGATCTTTCACCAATTTGAGATTTCTGTGACTGTTGTGTGAATTAAAACAGAGAACATGTCCACATGAGGCTGCCTAGTTTGAAATCATTGAAAGCTAGTTCAATCTCAAATTAATTGTTATCTTAGCAATATACTACGTAGTAATTAATTGGATGGCCCATGTACTAGTATGAAGCCATCGAAAGCTAGCTACTAGTACAGGATATAGATGAAGAAATCAGCTACCACTAACCTCTGTCTGACGAGTGTGCATCGGCCTCCCGTCTTGATGTGCGCCTCGACGACCTCCGGCGGCATCTCGGCGAAGCGGCGCTGCACCCAGCCGACCGCACGCCCTGCAGGTCCCCACCTTCTCCAACGGATCTGCTTGGTCCAGGAGGGGAACGGCGGCATGCCAGAGCAGCTACTCCAGCCTCGGCCGGGGCTTGGGCGCGCCGGAGTCAGGCAGCGGCAGCACCGGCAGCAGCCGCTGCTCCCTCTCTGTCGCTGGCCATGACCACGAGCCTGGACCGCCGGACGGCGGACCTCACTTTCTCGAATCCTCTATCTCTCTCACGAAGCTCAGCTCAGTGGAATAATGGTACTAGCTCGAAGCGTCCGCGGCGGATAAGGCAAGGGAAAGGACTTTTCAGAAAACCAAACAAAATAAAATCTGTTTATTAAGTGATGGGGTCCACAGGTACATGTGTTGCTCAACGATTGGCCCTGCACAATAGCGCGTGCAGGGCTCCCAACAGGAGAGCCGAACCCCCATTGTACAAGGCCTTACAATGCCAACTAGGTAATTTTGATGATGTGTCATATCATTAAATAAAGAAAGAGATGGTGGAGTATCATATCATGATACCGTATCATAATAAATGATATGCTACTTTGTATCATGTGTCATATCATGATACATTGTAATGGGGAGTATCATATAATAGTATCATGCATATGATACTAGTGTATGATACTACCTCCCTAATGCATAGTATCATATATTAGTATCATGTAGTACTCTATTTATTGACATGCATGACACAAAGTAGCATAGCATTTATTATGATACGGTATCATGATATGATACTCCATCATCTTTTTTTTCATTTAATGCTATGACACATCATCAAAATTGTCTAGTTGGCATGCATGATAGTAGATATGATACTACCATTACGATCAGCCTAACGAAAATTTGACATGGTTGTAGTACTAGTAGTACAGAGTTCTTAAATATAAGTCTTTTTAGAGATTTCAATATGGACTACATACGAATGTATATAGACATATTTTAGAGTGTAGATTCAACCATTTTGCTTCGTATGTAGTCCATATTAGAATCTCTAAAAAGACTTATATTTAGGAGCAGAGGGAGTATAAAAGACTGGTACTGCAGCCTGCAATTCTATGAATATCTTATTGCAATTTTTGTTGCATGGTTTGCCTCTTATCATTTCAATTCAGCTGTTAACCATTTTGGATAAATGCTTCATGCGATGTTTGACTTGAACATAAGTTGGATAGGCACGAGAAAGGTTTGCCCCATTGTGTACATGTCTCAAGCAAGGCACCGCCAGGCCAATTATGTGATAGTTGTACAAGTAAGTCGAGAAAGTTACTTTGTACATATGGTACTGCATATTTACTCCTGCCACTGCAGGGTAATTGGCCAACTGCTAATGCCAAGTTGCTGTGACTGAAGGTGTATATGACCTTTTGGACATCTGCGTGAGAAGGATAGATAAACTGACAAAATGTTTGGAGTGCTGATGCTGGAGACCAACGTGATACTACCAGAAAGGACCAGCGGTGCACCAGCAGCAAGTGAGAGAAAGCAAATGAGAGCATAAGAGCATTTCCATCAAACTCCTTACAAATGGTCAAACCCGTAAAAAAATAACGTTTTCAGTTTTTGTTTTCAAAAAACATCCCGAATAGAGCCCGTAAAAGTAATCAAACCCGTAAACTTTTTTCAGGCCTCTGAGAATCCACCCTCACGACCCCTTTATTCACAGATTTAGAGGCAAAACTAAGGATGCCCTGAAAATCAGTCAACATATGCTAAGCGACAAGGAAATTTCACCGTGCACACGGGCTTCGATGACCTTCCACCACGAAACTCGCCGGAATCTCGCCGGAAACTCGGCACTTAGAGCAGCTGCGCCGCCGGCCTGTGGAGGAGCTCGCAGGAGCGGCGGCGGCGGCTCCATGACACCGAGAGGTTTCATCCGCGCTGGTTCCTCATCTGATGCTGGCTGTCCCACATCTGCCGCGGAGGCTTGGATTTATTAAGCAGTGACCGGAGCTAGCTAGGATCGATTCAGTTGATCCATTCAAGCAGCAACGGCGACGGGAGCTAGCTAGCTCCTGGATCGATTCAATCGATCCGTCGAAGCAGCTACGGCGACGGACACAGCGGCCGCTTTGTGCGAGATGTCTTGACGCCGGCGGCTCCGTATTTGGCCGCTTCGTGCGTTGTCCGCCAGCTCCGTAGGAGCGAGCTTATTGAGCATGGACACGGGCAAGAGGAAGAAGACATGGGAAAAAAATATAAGGGAATATTCAGTTTTACAGTTTAAGTTCGAGGTTTTTATTTGGCCGCAGCTCAAACCGATTCTTAAAACGTGTTTTCCGTAAACTGAAAACCAAATTCTGCGGTTTAAGGGGTCTGCTAGAGATGCCACCTCCAATATTAACCCGTAAATTACTCCCGCATCTGTTCGCGGACAGGGGACCAGTCCGCAAACACTGATGCGAAAGCCGGCCATCCAACCCTATGCCTCAAATATCCGCTTTCTATTAACTTAAAAAATTGTTTACGCTTTTTATTAACTTAAAAAAATTGTTTATTCATCGGCTTCCGTCGAAACACAGTGCCAAAACACACACATGCTAGCCTTCCACCAAATGCATACAAGTATATGTTAATCACCTAGTCAATTACACCTTCCGCCAAATGAGTTACACACCTTCCGCCAAATGCATACAAATCACTAATGCTAAACGTAGTCCAATTATACCTTCCGCCAAATGCATACAAATCACTAATGCTAATCGTAGTCCAATTACACCTTCCGCCAATGAGTGCTAGACTTGCATCACACCTTCCATCAATTGAAAATCGCCTTCCACCGTTTAACCTTGCGTCAAACTAATCACCTTCCGCCAAACAGCTGCGGCTTTACACCATCCGGACAGAGAGACGGGCACGTGGTGCTCTTTGGTTGACCAGACGGATGTCCAGACTTCCGCAAAGTTTATCATGTTTGTCTTCAGTTTGTCGAAAAAACGTGGTTCAGATTACTCGTCGGACCGATACAGAACCACGTTGTATGGCAAATTATGTCCAGACAACACGGTCTAGACGCTTGCGGGATGTTTAAGGGTCCACCTTAAAGATGCCCTAAAGGGGATAATAGTAGAGTGAGAGGCGGTGGGCGACGAATAACAACTGCATGGGAGATGTGCTGCCCACAAACCCGTGCTCTGGGGGTGTGTTCAGATTCTTTTGGCTTTAATTGGAGCATCTTCAACGGATGATGTAAAAGCACCGTGGTGATAAAATTTGGCCATTCGGGGCACTTCGGTAAAAAACGACATTCCAACACGTGATGTATATGTATCCAGTGATGTAAATTTTTAGGACAGATGAAACAAACGCCTCTCGCTGCTCCATATTTGCAGCATCGCAATGGCTGCCACAAAATCCTCATGCCCACGCACGCAATTGCCCGCAGAAACTACCCCGCCCGCACCCCGCATCGTTGCCCACCACTGCCATTGTCAATTCCATGTTGTAATCACCACCCGACCAGCCGTCACTAGCCATCCCGCCACCGGTTTCCACTCTGCTAGCCGACAATTTCCACCTACCCACTGCATCCACCCCGCCCACAAATACAGCCTCCCCATTCCCCGTCATCGTCCGATCAATGACTCACCTCCTTGATTTGTCGACTCTGGCGGCTGCTGCTTGGGTTGCCTCTAAGGTTTGTTCGTCGCGGTTGGGCTCAACACACCGCCGCTCAGCTTGGCAGCTCGGGGCCGACGACACTGTCAGTGGCAGAGCTAGCCAGGTATGGCTGGGAGGCAGATGACCACACTTAGCTTTAACTTAGCACCTAATAAAAATTCTTACAGAGATTTTTCTAATCTTGGGGGGGGGGGGGGGGGGCTGCAACACACATCTCTGCTGTTGGACACTGTCGAGGAGATAGCATTGCCCAAGCCACCGATACATCACCGCTCTGCCGCGAGCGCCACCTCGTACCGTGGTGTTAGGCTAAGTGAGTCAGACGTTGCAAAAACCACTTGCAAGTGGCGGCTTAGGTGGCTCGGCATCTTCAAGATGCCCAAGCTTGCCGCACACGTGTACAACAAAGTTGCATGGAGGCTCGGCGGTAGCCGGGCCGAGCTGAACTTCTCCGACATGGTCTTAGCCTAGGAGGCACAATTCCGCTCCCATGAGATTTGCATTGTCTCCCACGATGAGGAGAAAGCACACCGCCGTGTCGAGGCCTAACAAAGTGCCTAGGAGAAGGGTAGGGTTTACATGGAGAGGTTTGCCTTGACAAATCCGCACCTCGTCGAGCTTCAATTCTTCGCCGAGAAGGAGAAGGCTAAGCCAAAGGAGGAGGAAGAGATGGATCACAAACCCTCATGTTTAATTATGTTGTTTCAAATGCTTAATGGACGTAGAACTAGAGTTTGAAATTCCAAAATGTGAAATGAATTATGTTCAAATGATGATTTTTAGGGCACCACTTTACATCTCACCTATTAAAGCAACAGCCGTCTCGGTGGCGTAAAATTTTCTCCCTCCTGCCCTATATGGGTTTTTACATCACCAAATTTTTCATCACCTGTTGGAGATGCTCTTAAGCAAGTGGGTCCTCATCCGATTAGCAAGCACATGCACCGTGGCGCTCCGGTGCATCAAAGTTAGTTGGTGGTAAACCAAAGAGGGCTATACTTTTTGCCAAATATTTGGACTTGGAATGGCTACGACCAAAAAATAATGGCTTACTGAAATTTCGATCATACCCATGCATCGGTGATGCCAACATTTTGATGTCTAGTTGTGGCTCAAATAAAACATACCCTAAGACTCCATCTCCAACCGCCAGCCCACGAAACCTACCCGGTGCGTTCGGACCCCAAAACGCGCGCCCCATGGCAGGTATATGCTGCTAAAGATTTAGGGTTTCTTCGCATGCAGTCCAATTAGCGACTAAAGTTTTCCCTCCCGAGTAGGTGAGACTGAGAGGCAAGGCAGGATGACGGCGGGCGAGTGGCTCACCTGGACAGGGTGGGAATCTCGACGGAGGAGAGCGCCCGCGTGGCCGCTTCACCGCCGGAGTAGAGGATGTCGAGGAGGAGCGCCTCTGCTTCGCCGCCGGAGGAGGACATGAGGATGTCGAGGAGGAGCGAGACCGAGTACACATCGCCGGAGGAGAGGATATCGACGAGGAGCGAGTCCGCATCGCCGGTTGAGGTTTGCGCTTGCAGCCGTGTGTGAATTTTATGGAGTCGGTTAGGTTTAGTAGAGAATGGATCAGTGCTTCGCGAACCTTTTTTTTTTTTTGAGAACCTACGTGCACGCAGCTTTTTTTTAAGATGATCTTAACTGGCAGAAATTCTGGCATTTTGTTAAATGGCTCTTTGAATTGCAGGAATATGGAAACGTAGGCATAGTAAAAAAACATAGAATGAAGATGGCAATGGGTACCTGGAACCTGCGAACTGGACTTGTAAAAACTCTATTATTAGGGTAAGTATAAGAAATACAAACTCCCATGACATGTAAATGAAAAAGCAAGTATACCCACGGGGGTATAGTTGGTTAGAGTACGTGATACAATATTCGTACCCGCATACTCATATAGTACTTGGCTGCATGCATTAGTATGACATGTAGGATCATGCTGTCATCGAGTAATTAACTACTCCCTCAGCCCAAAATAAGATACTTATTATGGAACAAAGGGAGTATAAAAGAAACCTAGAGGCAATTTAATCGGTCACTTCTATCCTATGATACCCTTGTCGCCAGCCCAACTCCTATCCTCCCACTTGTCTTTCCCTCCTTGATCATCCCCGCCCTCCTGATCCCGGCGCCAGTGTGTCCATCCGACTATGTCGACTGTCACCTGCAGCCCTGCACCATGGGTTGCCATCGCCTGCCACCCTCCACTAGGATCACGCCCGCCACCATTCCCATAGTCCCGCCTTAGTGCCTGCACGGCTGCAACTCCTTCACCACCACAAGACAGCCACATCGCCTTGTCCCAGCCACCTTCCATGCTCTAGTCGATAAGGACAATATATTGTTATAGTTGGTGACGTAGGTGTCGCTGTTGTATTCACCATCCACAACTAACAAGGTCCTCCCTATCGGAAATGTGAATTGGGCGAAGCCATGATCATTTTTGAAAATCAAGAACATTTTGGAAATTCAAGAACATTTTTTGCAACTCAGGCAACCACCTATAAAATGTAGAAACATTTTTTCAAATCCATTTTTTTGAAATTCAGAAACATTTGAAAGAGCATGAATGTTTTTTGAAAATCGTGAACAGTTTTATTTTTTAAAATATTTTTTAAAACTAATTAATGCTTTTTAAAATTTGCAAATATTTTTATATTTTGAACTATTTTCTAAATTTTCGACTAATATTAAATTATTACTTTTTCTAAAATTTCTGCAGTACTAGTGTTTTTTATGGTTTTGGTGAAAATACCCAGCCCCAAGTTTTTTTTGATGGGAAATACCCAGCCCCAAGTAAATGACCCAGCCCCAAGTAAGATGTTCTTAAAATTGTAAAGAAGAATAAAAAATTAAGAAAGGAAAGAAAATGAAAAAAAGGTGGACCTATGTGGGCCCACCCAATGTACGTAACGGGAATGGGGCGGGGGGGCGGGGGGGGGGGGGGTTTGGGGGGGGGGAGGGTTGGTTGCTGTTTGGTGACCTAGGCGCCAAGTAGGACATGTGTTGTGGCACATTACGTTGATACATCAAGTAGCGCACGACTTTTAACTGGTCCGGTCCGTTAGCTAAGTTCTATGTCTTCCAGTTTCCTGGTTTTGGGAACATTTCAGAAGGATTTGTCAGGTTCAGGTATTGTGTTCTTTCAGTTTTACTGATGTTTCTTTTTCTGGGGTTTTTCGTGTTTTTTCATTGTAAATTTCAATTTTTTTCAAGTTTATTTTGTTTTAAAAAATTCAGAAATTCCAAAAAATATTATTTCCAATATTCAGTTTTATCAAAAAACACGTTTTCAAATAATGTTGGTGTTTTAAAAAATGTTTGGAATTTTTAAAAATGTTCCTGTTTTAGAAATTGTATTTTCGAAAAATGTTCGAAACTTTTAAATAAATTGGTTTTTAAGAAATACCACATTATCAGAAAATATTCGCGTACAATCTTCGTGTCTTCAAATTTTGCTTTTAAAACTAATCGAAGGACTGCATTCTGCTTGGAAAATTGGGTCGCTGCTGTATTGTTACGGGAAAACCGAGTCGCTACAAGCGAGCGCCCTATGAGCATTCTGTCGCATTGCACATCTCACATTGCACATAGGAGATCTGTCATCTACCCAGTGCTACCATGCCGGGATAACAATCTTTGCAGAAATGTATGCGACGCTTGAAAGTTGTCGCTTGGAGCCGGATCGACGATGCCCAGAAGTTCATAAACTGCATGACTGTGGAAGTGGAAGACGCCCTAGCAGCCCCCGCATGTGAGATCACTTCCTAAAGTAGGAAGAGTACGTAGTTGAGGGGGAAGAAATCTATGTTTTCGAAGCTTCAAATTGTTTTAGACAATATTTTTTCTTATTATGTAAAAATTGTACTAGATATTGTAATGGAACTTGTACTAGAAATCGATGTTACAGATCAAATTCGAGGCTTAATTATTGTTTGATGAGATGAAGAAAAAATAAATCTTGTTAAGCCAATGAGAAACAAGTCCACATGGAGGAAAATTTTGATTATGACGATTTTGCACCCTCTAGGAACTTTCAAAATATTAACCTTTTCATCAAAGAAGTGGCTGTTAGACGACTATGGATTCATTCTTGTGTCTACTACGTACTTTTAGGGCAACACCAACCATGACGGGTGTCACCAAAACATACGTCTTTAAATGTCCGCGGACATGTCTTCAAACATCAAAATAGGAGGCAGCTATCCAACAATATTCACCAAGTATACACCATTTAAATGGAGAGAAGGGAATGAGAGGGAAAAATGGGGTTATGGTGGGATTTGATGCTGAGTAGGTATGCCTGAACTCCCCTAGTTTGAGGAAGATTTGATTTTTTTTGGAACATTCAGACCAGTTTATGAACATTTGACGACTCTCGTTGGATAGCAAAAAGTATCCTACTGCTTGGTTCAAACAACATTGGGGGGGGGGGGGGGGGGGGGGGGTTGATTCATGTTTGAGTTTTTTTTTTAAATTAGAAACTTTATTGATTAGGAATATAAGAATATGTACAATTTCGTCCATACGCTCCTCAAACCAAACCTTAGTCGCAGGAAATTTAACCTACCAAGTTCATGACCTACCTTATTCGTTTTCCCGTTACAATGTTCAAACCCAGTAAGAAGAAAATCACAGGCGAATAAATAGCAATCACAAAAAAATGCCACCGTCGCTCCGGTCGAACGTCCTTTATTCTTCATGGTATTATGTCTTCCATACTTTTAGAATTAATAACAGGGCGATTGCATCCTGCCTTTTGTGCAAGAAATAAGCCGAATCTCATAGCCAAAGTTTCTATCATTAGGACGTCAACAGACCAATCAATCTTTCAATTTCTGCCAACAATGAATTTTTCTTTATCATCTCTGAATACAACGTTAGCTGTGTCCCTAAGCACATGATCAAAAGATGCATTAACATCAAGCTTTACAAAACTCATAGGAGGTCTAATCCATCCTTCTCTTTTACTAGTTGCATTGCGGGAGTAAGCATTAACAACATTTGCCGTTATAGCATGAATCCCCGTAGAAATGCGGAACGCATCTTGAAACTTTTTTGTATGAAGCAATCTACGTCTATCCCACCATAAGTCCCAAGCGGTAATAGCAATCGATTCACGAGCTTCCTGAGGCCCAATATAGATAGACCCCGGTTTGGCGTAAAAAGTAAGAATTCAAGGATTGCCTCTCCCGCACGGTCAATAACACAAGCTTTGTTAATCCCTCGGTCCATTCCCAACTTATTTCAACCCCCTTTGCTTTCCGAGAAAGAAACACCGTGTGTTTTGTATCTTCTGGCCCATTAAAACACGAGGGGCAAATGGGCGAAATTTCTAGATGTCTATTGGTAAGCGTAACACGCGACACGCAGAGTGCCAGTATGCCAAACGGGTGACATGACACGGATTCACGCTGGAGTTGGCGTTGCTCGTAACAGAAAACACAAAACACAGAACATGGGTAGCTGCAAACTAACTAACACGCCCCTTCAAAAAAACCAAAAAAAAACTAACTAACACGCGTGGCCCACGTCTCAGAGATGTAGAAGAGAGCCATTCGCTTTGCTGCCTGCCTTGCTTGGTCCACTTCCAGCTGGCCTCCTCCTCAATCATCCATCCATCCTCTCCCAAATCCAGCGGAGCTTTGCTTCCTCTTCCTCTTCCTCTTCCTCTTCTTCTTCTCCCCTCAACCCAAACTCAAATCCAAATCCCCGAACCCACCGGCGATGGCGCGCGGCGGCCGCTCCGAGAAGAGCGGCGGCGGGTGCTGCCTGGGGTTCCTGCTCAAGCTCCTCGCCTTCCTGCAGGCCTTCGCCGCCCTCTCCGCCGTCCTCTACGCCGCCTCCATCCTCTCCCGGTGGGCGCGCCACCATGAGCTCCACATCCACCACCTCCTCCCAGACCTATGGTATGTACTTCTATCTCCCTCCCGCCCTCCACTTCCCTTCCCGCCGGTATGTAATCCTGATCCAACTTTTTGGCCCGCAGGTTCGCGTGCGCCGTCATGGCCGCCGGCCTCCTCTACTGCGCCATCCTCCTCGCGGGCTACGTCGCCGCCGAGGTCAGCAGCGGGTGCTGCCTCTGCTTCGTAAGATCCACCACAACTCATACTCATCCATCCATTCATTCCCCCTCGTGCTTGCTTGTGAATAATCATATTCATATTCATTCCTAGTGATTGGTGTATCCGTACTAATTAATCATTTGTTTCTGATGATAACAACTGATTATTCCAGTACACCGGCTTGGCAATGGTGATGATGCTGCTCGAGGCCGCCGTGGCCGGACGCATCCTCCTCAACGAGCACTGGATCCAGGTGGGTTCATTGGATGCACATTCATTCCCCTGACAGCAATAAGTTCAGTTCAGTTGATAAAACCAGAGCACTGATCGATTCCTCTTCTTCTTGCAGGATCTGCCGCATGACCGCACCGGAGAGCTTGAGAACCTCGTCTCCTTTGTCAATGCCAACCTCGACCTCTGCAAATGGGCTGCTCTCGCTACCGTTGCCACTCAGGTGCGTCAGATTGATATGAACAAACGTTTTCATCAGTTCAAACGGCACGCCAAGTATACACATGCCTTTAAGTTGCATGCTCCAATAAGGCTCTTCCACAATAATTTCCACTAGTAATAACTAATAAGATAAACAAACCTACTCTGTTTTCCTTTCCACCTCGAGGAGGATGATCTGATCTGTTTACATGTACAGGCACTCTCGCTTTTCTTGGCGATGGTTCTACGAGCCATGGTTTCACCCACGAGTGGCGACTATGACAGTGATGAAGATTTTGTGGTCATAAGGAGGCCGCTGCTTATTGCCCGAGGAGCTCCATCCTATCTCCCTACCACCGCCGACCCCAGGGGTGGTCATCCGAACTTATGGAGCTCATCAATGAGGCAGAAGGTGAGAATTGCTTATCCTCCAACGCTTGCTTGCACTGATTTCAGATGGGACTATCCAACCTAAGCAAGAGTGCACTATCGTTAACGACAATATGTTTGCTATACTGTGCAACACTGTTCATCCTAGCAAACTGAAGAATGTTTTGAATAGTTAATCAAGCACATATTTTGCTACATTGAAAAAAGCACATATTTTTTCCTTTTAGTTTCAATTTGTCAAGATTATTTTGCTGGAAACTTTTATATTTGCTCTTACTTTCATGAGTCATGGCCCTCAGCTGCTTGATACCATAATTATCTTGTACTCTACTACTATATGTGTAGTCCAGCGGAGGATTTAGAACACAACCTGATTGTAGCACACACCATAGTTGAAGCATTTCTAGATGAGTACTAGTTCGTTTTGTTTACTCCTACAAGGCTATAACCAAGCAAGCAATCTGAAGAAAAAGGTGTTAAAGTTGTATTGTTGTATGCTGATGAGTGATTACACATTATCTGGGTTGGATCATATGTTAGCTTTAGGGTCAAGTTAGTACTATCCTTTATACTTTTTCAATACATCAAAGACGCAAGCCTTTTGTGTCGTTGAGTTGTAAAGACTAAAGACAGACTAGTTGGCTGGAAACCGTTCGCATACATTTCTTTAGCAGAGATGCAACAATAATGTGGAGCACGTTGATTGCAAAAGTTACACGCCCCAATAGTGAGTCCTGTATTTCTACTTGAGATTATGTCTGCACATCACTCTTCTCCCTAGCAAACTGAAAGAATATTTTGAACCATTAAGGAAGCACATATTTTTCTATTTGGCTTCAATTCGTCAGGCTTATTTTGCTGGAGACTTTTATGTCTCAACATTTGCTGTTACTCATGAGTCATGATGCTCATCTGCTTGATAGCCTCTGTCATAAGTTTGTTTTCTTCTTTTTTTCTACTGTAATTGTTTTGTACTCTACTGCATGAGTCTGACAATCTAACCTTATGCGAAATCTTATTATCTTGCTTATTATTATTTTATAGTATGACTCGTTTCATATATCATGAAAGGCTATGACGATGTAACCTCAAGCCAAATAGCAAAAAAATCATGGCGACTTTATTATATGAACGAATCGCGCCCTTCGTTCAACACTGAAAATCTATTCCCATCCCACCAGCCCTGTGTTTCTTCTTGATTACTACATCAACTGAAAAGAGCAATGTGAACTAATAATTTTTTTTCCTCCTTTGTGCCCTCTAGTATGGACTGAACTCCTCGGGGGACTACACCTACAACACACTGGGTCAAAATGCAGTGCCACCGCAGTGAGAAGCTTATGTGCGACAGGTGATGAAGGAAGAGCATGCATGGCTTTGTTGGAAGCACCTCTGCAGCATATTTGTAGTATCTGGTTATATTCCATGGTGTAATGCGCACTATATAATTTGTGCATCCAGCCAATCTCGAACTCATTGTACATAGTTCCATCATTAGTGAAGATCATGTATGTGTGACCCTGGCTGGCTAGTTGGAAAGGACTTGTTGTCAACATTTCGTTGGATGTTTGTTAAGCTAGCTGGTGATAGCAGTTTATGATGTGAAAAAAGATCTTGTAAAGTAATGTTACTAGCACAGTTTCACTTGTGTGGTGAGATAGTATTGTTATGCCGCCAAGTATTACATGCTATGTATCTGTTCTTAAACCTCCTCTTTTGGGTGCAGCAGCACTTTGCATAAAAAAATGATCTTTCAGAAGTGCTCCCTCCGTCTCATAATGTAAGACCTTTTTCGACGTTGAAAAATGTCTTACATTATGAGACGGAGGGAGTACTATGCCAAATAACTTTGAGGTACTGTTTTTTTGTTTTTGAAATGGAGGCAAAAGATTTGCCTCATATATCAATTAAGAAGAGGATATAATTTTTGATACAAGCCCCAAACTGCATAGCACTCATGCATTGTCATGCTGTAGCTCGCCATTGTTCAAATGTTCATATGATGGAGCAACCCTGTATTTTGTTTTTTGTTTTGAAAGGTCGTCCCTGCGTGCGCGCCCACGCTGCAGACCTCACCTACGTACGCGGTACGTACGCCACGCACCCTCCCGCGCAGGGTCTCCTGTCGGTCGACGCTGTGGTGCGACCGGGACGGGGACGGACTCCGCCACCAGTCCTTTCGGCGGTCGGTGATCGGCTCTGCCGTCTGCCTCCAGCTTCGCCCGTCGCAGTCTCAATGCAAGGTTCCAACGCTTCCCCCTTCATGCTCCCACGTGCTCCTGCTCACTGACTGAATAGCAGCTCCTACCAGCTACCTAAAAGCCCCGCTCCAAACGGCCAAGCTAAGCAAGATGATGCCCACCCCACATGCATTTGCCCGCCCCGATCTTGTGCTACAAACCTCTCTGTTTGTTTCGTCGTTTAGATGCGTGCGCGTGCGTTCTAGGGCTAGTTCACTGATCAGAGACAATGCGCACGTATTCTGAATTACAAGTTCATTGCTGGATTCAGAGGAATAGCACATTTTTTGTTCTCTTGTGTGCATGCAGATTGCAGAAACACACAAGAAAAAAACCCTCTTCTTGTGCTCCTTTCCTTTGTACTCTCTAAATCGTTTAATCAAGATGAGTAGATTCAGGACTCACGCACAAGACTATTTGGAAGAAGAAATTCAGGCACCAAATCAAGGTGAGTGGATTCAGGCCCGCACTCGGAGAATAATCAACGGCACGCACATCGATCAACACGGGTATAATTAACAACAAGATAGACTTGCAACAAGAGAATGACTTTAGCTTTACAGTCCGATCGAATTCAGCAGAAATTGAGATTATTCTTCCACCCAACCCAACACGCATCAACCAAACGCCTACCACCACAGTACCAGCCACTTGCCTGCCTTGAGCGCCGCCGATCGAGGTCGAGGCTCCCACCACCGCACCACCACCATGATGCCAGGTCAGTAGCACGGGACGACGACGCAGCGCCTGCGCCGGGGCTGCGGCGAGCAGACGACGAACAGCAGCATGATGACGAAGGCGGCCATCACCAGCGGCAGCAGGTTGAACCCCGCCTCCTCCTCCTCCTGGCTGCAGCACATCTTCCCCATGGCCGATCGCCCTCCTTTCTCACAGTCAGAGGGTGGGGAGACGAGGAGTTTCTTGGCTTGGAGGGCGAGGAGGAAGAAGAAGGGAAGTTGCTCTTTCTTGGGGCAGTGGGATTTCTGCTGTATCTATCTATCTTAAAGACCACTCTCCCCCTCTCTCCCTCCCTCCGCGTCCGGTGGGTCGGTCGGTCGTCTCTGGACTGAAGGAAACTTCTACACTATTTCCCTATGGCACTTGTGAAGTTGTGATGTGAATGAAAGGGTCTCCTCTCCCCTGCTGGCTCGCTTGCGTGGTTTGTGGCATCATGCATGTGGGGGTGGGGTGGGAGCGGTGGTTGCGGCGTCGCCGTCGAGCTCTTCTATTCCGCTTCCATGATGGGATTTCTTTTCGCTTGTTGGGACCGTCTGGTTGGGGACGCGACAATAGAGTCGAGTCCACCAATCCATCAATCAATCACCTACGCACCCACCGCGAGGACAGACCCAGAGCTAGCCCACTACCAACAGATCGATCAGGACGCTTGGATGGGCCTGCTACGGCCAGCAGGTAGCTTCTAGAGACATCCATTTCCGAGACAAGTAATTCCGAACGGAGGAAGTACGTAGGAATGCAGCATGCTTTAGTTTAGTTAGTTAATTACCAACTGACACTGCAGGTCTGGTCAATGCGTCTTCTCCTCTGTGTTGGTACTGTTGTTGATAGTACAATCGTACCTACTGTCATTATCTCAGGCGATTAGTCTAAACCTCGGTTGATTTGGACGCCGGTGAAAAGCATGGCTGGAAGCAGCCGCCGGCTCTACTGAAAATTCCGTGATGGTGAAAGACCCGACTTTGTGTTTTTGCTGCTCTGTTTAATGCGTGTTGTTCAGCAAATCAGCATGATTGTATGCAGTATATAGATATCATTGACATTTGCACTGAAAGCATGGTATGTATGCATGATTAATGAGCACGCGAGTGGCGATTACTCTACGCCAATTTGGGCACCGATACGCGCATGAATAGTATGCTTTTATATCAAGAACACCTTTGCTGTCAGGGTATGACCTTGATCGATCGGGTGCTTGCCGCGACTAGGTCAGGGTCTCCCACCTTACTAAATCTTAATGTAAACATATACCATCGCGAATTCCCAATGATTGAGACGGCAATGCTACTACTCCTGATGCATCATTGTATGCATTTATTCGTTTTGAGAAAAGGAGAAGCTGACGTGCACCGCAAAGGTACACGCCGGCCTAAATTATAGATGTTTGCCACTCTTTTCTATGTAAGTGTGGGCCATTCGACATTTCTAGGTCGGTTATATTTAAGGAATTTTACCCTTTCTTTTGTACTCGTTTGTATTTTTGACAGGAATTACACCATTTAAGGAATATTAATCCATTTTACCCCATTTAATGAAACGTGTGCCGCATTTTACCCTTTTATTGTTTTAAGTATGTTCTATCAAGCTGGTCTAATTTCTATCAAAAAAGTCAAATGAGGGTGGTAGAGACTAGGATTTGATTTTTTGGGGTTTATTTTTATGTGATAGCGGGTGGTATAGGCTTGGAGCAAATATATACTTATAATTCATACTTTGCATTTTGTTTAAAAGATGGTGTCACGTTAAGTTCAGTTCAATAGTTTTTCTCTTTTTATTCATCATTCCGTCACATACTTTCTAGATTTTATTGTTTTAAAATACAAATTTAGAACACTCTTAAATTTGTTTTTCTAATAGTTTTAGTTTTTTAAGTACCTATTTATGCATTTGTTTCAACATGGTTCCCTAGGCAGCGCACATGACATGATCTAGTTTCATCAAGAATCATCCCCCCAAGTTACCGGAACGTTTATGCCTTTTAATTTGTACCAGAAAAAAAACCCTCCCAATTTACCGGAACATTTATGCTTTTTAGTTGTACAATTTTTTCTCTCAAATACCATAAGCAATTGTAGGTTAATTGATAGTGAATTCCACTTTACCTTCTAGATTAGGTTGGTGACGCTTTTTACCCATTTAGCAAATTAATTCCGCTTTTCCCTTTTAAAAGGTTTGTATCGTTCTGTCGGGTGGGGGCCAACTGCCATTGCCCCATGGAGTTGCGAGTCAATTGCCGCATCGGTGTCACATTCCTCCAAGCGGCATCCGACGCAGTAGATGGGACGCAGTTGGGCGACCTGGCTAGGCCAAACCACACCCGAGTTGCCCTATCTCAAATAAGTGACCTAGGGTTTTGGAGGCGAAAGTAGTGTGACCTTGGAGGAAGCGGCAATGATATCGGTTGATGATGAAGCAACCTTAAACTACAGGACGTCGCAGCTTTACAGGACATGTGATAGTGGGAAATAGGTGAATTTATCTTAGTATTTCCTCCGTTTCATAATATAAAAGCGTTTTTGACACTACTTATATTATATATTTGAGACGAAGGGAGTACGGACGTGTTTGGTTCTTGTCCACGTCATTTTATGCCTGGCCTGGATGGTCCCTGGGATGTGCCTGGGACTTGTTTGTTTTGCGTCCTCAAAAAGTAGATGGCTGCCTGGCCTGGCCCTCCGCCAAGTGTGTGATTAGCCTGGCCCAGGTAGGATTAGCCCAGGCGCCGTGATTAGCCAGAGCCAGGCGTCCTGTCCCTTGCGCCTGGCATGCAGCAACAGCAGCCTGGGAGTATTTTAATATCAAGAACTGTACGGTCTGCTATTTAAAAACAATATTAACAACCCACCAGGCAGCGGCATGTAAGGACAGGAACCAAACACCCACACTACAGGCAGGCCTCGTCAGGCAAAAAGTTGCATCTTTCCAGGCACTAACCAGGCAGCTCATTCTCTCAGGCAAGCTGTCGAGGCCTCGAACCAAACTGACCCTACATGCGTGCGTGTTCTTAGACCATCGATCACCCACACGCTGCGCCCTCTGCCTGCCCAACTGTTTGCCTCTGCTCTGAGACTCGCTCAACATAGAGAAACAAGAAAAAAGGTGATGGCTTGGGTCGAGTCAGGTGACCTGGTGGTGCTGAACCATGTTGCTCCACGTTGTGTGTCGCGTCGGAGACACTTCACATGAATGTGCCTCCGAACCCGAGGCTGACCCAGATCGCTATTTGGGATTGGCAACAGGACCTGCCTAACAGGCGAGTTTTCCGGTTCCACTTGCAATGGCGTCAAGATTACTCGGTTGATTTAGACACTGGTGAAAAGCATGACTGAAACACCTGCTGGCACTGCTAGAAATGCCATGTCTGACTCTGTTTTTGCTG
This sequence comes from Triticum urartu, assembly GCF_003073215.2. Classification (NCBI taxonomy): domain Eukaryota; kingdom Viridiplantae; phylum Streptophyta; class Magnoliopsida; order Poales; family Poaceae; genus Triticum; species Triticum urartu. The sequence goes on from NC_053024.1 coordinate 685,862,937, forward strand.
CTCTGTTTCAGCACACATTGTTCAGCATACGTGATTCTGGGTATGGATGTGATCGACTTTTGCACCGAAAACAGGGTATATGCATGATTGACTCGGCAAAAGTAGCGACTACGTCAGGTCTCACTCCTACCAGACCAGACCTGACCCTCGGTCCTGATGTAAACAAAGAGCACTGGGAAGATGGCAACGCAACTCCCGGTGCATCATCTATTTGCCATGCATAGTCGTTTTGATTATATCACAAGCTGACCACGCCGACTTGGATCCGGAATTTGCCTCTCTCCTTTGTGTGTATGTGTGTGTGGCCTTCAACTTTTTCAGCGGCAACAGATGTACAATTCATTGATAGTGAGTTTCACTTCTACTCTCTAATAATATTGAGTTCGTGACACCTTTTACCCCCATCTATACTTGGCCATATGTTGGGCCGGGCCGGGCCTAACAAAGCCCGCAACAGAAAACTTAGGCCCGGGCCTGGCCTAGCCCGGTCGTCAGGCCTAGATCTCAGGCCCAAGCCCGCCCCATCAGTGGAAAAGCCCTCTAGGCCTCAGGCCGGCCCCTTCCCTATATCGCAAATATGACAAGCCCAAGCCCGGCCCGGCTTGTCCATCGGGCCTAGATCTTAGGCCCAGGCCTGACCCATGGGCAAGCCCAGGCCGGGTCGAGCTTTTTTGGGCCGGACGGGCCGGGTTTCCCATGGCCAGGTATACCCTCATCAAGCACGTATTTCCAGATATACCCTATTTAAGCAAACTTGTTCATTGTTGACCTTTTTTGATGTTTTGCTCCGTTCTTTTCGTCGGGGCCAATCACTCAGTCCCAGTCTCACGTGGAGAGGTGACCTAGATGCCACATCGGTGGCATGCTCATCCGAGATGCGTTTGACATAGTAGATGGGATGCAGGGTGACTAGGTTAAGCTCGACTAGCGCGCTCGACTCAAGTGCGGTTCGACTAGCTTAGTCAGGGATTTGGAAGTAGAAAGCTCAGGCTGCGGTGACTTGTCCTCGAAGGAACTGGCAAAGGGTAGCAGTAGATGCTGAAGCAACCCTAAACTTCATGCCAACATAAGACCCTTGCTAGGCTCCTTCTCCTCACCCTGCAATTCACCTCTGCTCCCGAACTGCCACATGGCGAAACACGGACGGTCATCATTGACTTGGGGCGAGTTGTGTGGCTTGTTCGGCCATAACCTTGTTGTCCCGCACCGTGTTTTGTGTTAGAGACGCCTCGAATCAATGCGCCTCCCAACTATTGGTTGATCAGCTCACCAATTAGGACGATCAATGTGATCCACCCGATAGAAAGGTGCATAACTATTAAAGAGATAAAAATTGGGCCAACTTGCTTCATGTGAGTACTTTGAAGGAATTTCTGCTAAATGATGTAAAAAGTGTCACAAACTACATTTTAGGGATTAGACGGTGGAATTCACTATAAATGAATAGTTAATTGAGTTCCACTTCCACTTGCCAATGGCATCGTGATCTTGGAAGCTCGAGTAGATTTTCTGCTCCCTGAGAGCAAACTTTTTTCTGTGGGATGCTTGCAATGATCGTTGCTGGCTGGTAAGTAGCTCGCTAGACGTGGGTGGTTGCACTTCCGAGAGGTGCTTGCTTTATGGCCAACAATAGAAAGACAATGACCCACCTCTCACCATATGCCCATCTCCATGCATCCTGGCCTAATGTGTTTTAATGGATCAAAATAGTTTGGGAGAACCTTGGTCATTTAACTCGGCCAAGCTAACTTTATACAGAAATATTGTTAAACAATTACATGGCCAATCGAATATGCTGCTCACTACCTCTTGGCACATATCATGGGGTTGTCCACTTAAAAAATGGAGGACATCCAGGATTGGAGTACATGCTCGATGGCTCTAAAAAAAGCAACTCTCTTCATGGATATCAGGGAGAATCGTAGTCCGACTACAACATTGGGTTCATTGTATGTTTACATGACTTTGTGTCTGCATATTGAAACTTGGCTGATCAATGGATGGCCGGACCTGCCCTTATCGGTCTTCTTCGGAGGGAAGAAATGATGTCGCGTCTACCACATAAGGTGATCACTAGCAAGCCTCGAATGGGATCTGCCAATCATAAACGAGGTCATATCCCATTTTTCAATTTGGGAAACTTTCAAGATTTTAGATATTAGAGTAACATGAAATTCATGATTTTAGGGTCTGATGTATAATTTCCCATAGAAAGAAATGATTATTTGTGGCGTGCACCAAAATCTTCTAAAAGGAAATGAAAGCACATGCTTTTCCTTTTTGACAACAATGGGAACAAATGTTTTAAACGAGAAAAAATGTTTGAATTATTGTGGATCACATGCTAACTCGAAAACATCGATAAACACAATCAGGTACTTGGATACATATTTCACAACTACAGAAATTCAATTGGAGGACGGTAAATTGACAATAGTTCAAACAACTCATAATTTTAATATGATGTCATCGATACATGTATTTTTAGCAACATAAACTGAACTAAAATGCGACAACTAATGGCTCGCAATGGACATAGAATGCAAAACAATCCAATATTTCAACCAACTATGAGAACTAAGTTGATTTTATTTGCCCGGATTTTAGGTGGAAATTCCATAAACAGACCTTTCGACCATGATTTGTTGTCGATTAAATTGCGGCCGCCGAAAGAAGCATGAGAACCACGAGGAAGCGAGTATCTATTTACCATCTTAACATGCAGTTTTGTTGTAGCCATGCAGGTGCATATGCGACGACCATCGATAAAATCATCCGTCTGCAGCTGTGCCGTCCCCAATCTCAATACCACGCAGTGAGCAGGGTATAAAGAACCACCGCTTGAAGTACCGTCCTTCGTCGGTGGGGGCCAGACACATTTCTTTCCTTTATGCAGGTCTTGTTCAAGGTTTTCTCTTTTGGTTTTCGGGCTCCCTTTTGTACTTTTTTCTTTTTTTCCTTTTATGTTTCATGTTTTTATTTTTAAATATATTTTACCTTTTTGCCTTCTTTTCTTTTTTCTGGAAAATGTATGACTTTTTTTAGAATTGCATGAACATATATTTACCATGTATGAGCAATTTCTTTTATTAGTTTTTGGCTTTTTTTGCTTTTCCTATTTTTTATTTCTTTATTTTGATTTACCTTTTAGTATATTTTGTTGGTAAAATTTATGAACATTTTTATTTACATGAATACATATTTAACACAAATTAAAATATTCTTAATAAAATTATTTTAAAATACATAAACTTAAAATTCACTTTAGTTTCGTAATGTGATATAAAAATTATATATGACTAGCACACTTGCCCGTGCGTTGCGACGGGAGAAATATTCATTAGGAGAAGCAACAGGAGAGAAATGATGTGTCCTTCGAAAACAATCTCCGCAGCGGTGGCCGACGGAGATAGGAGATGCGGTTTCTTGTGGGTCATGTTTGGCGTACGGGATCTTCATAGTGGTGGGGTTTGTTGGCGTCTCCTATCACGGTCTAACTGGATGCATTAATAATTGCAGCACATAAATCAAAGACCCGACGATGTGCTGCTAGCTAGTCGAAGAAACACGTCCTAATAACCAATGGCCAGCGTGAATATTTAAAAATTTGATGCAACGTCAGTTTTGAAACAATTTTTGAACTTTTTCAAACTTATCATAAAAAATAAGAATAAATTTGCGTATATTCTCCGAAACATGAACAATTTTTCAAATTCCAAATAGCCTTTTGAAAATTCTGAATATTTCAGAAAAATGCAAACAAAATTTTAAATTGGAATATTTTTTGAAATTCACAAACATTTTCTGAAAACATGAACCTTTTATAATAAATTAAACATTTTCTGAATTAGCGAACAATTTTTAAAATGGTAAAATGTTTGAACATTCAGAACAAATTCGAAAATGTTTTTTAATTAATAAAATGATTTTGGTTTCATAAAAAATCAGTAAAACAACAAAATTTTCAAATTTGAAACATTTTTTCAAATGCAAAAACAAATATTGGAAATAGTGAATAATTGTTGAAAATAAAAACTTTTTTGAAAATTGGGAACATTTGTTTAGTTGAAAAAGTAAGAAAAAAATAATGTCCTTAACATTTTTGAAAATAGAAATATTTTTAGAATTTGGAACATTTACCGAAAACATAAAAAATGAATTTTGATATTTTTTGAAAATTTTAAATTTACTAAATAGGAAAAATTAAATTAAACTTGGAATGGGAAAAAAGTAAAAATAAATAGGAAAGAAAAAGAGAAATGAGCAGAAAAAAAACACAGGATAAAACGAAACTGGGCCGGCCTAGTACTGGGCGTCCTGTGCGAAGCTTTGGGTATTTGACGCTCCGTGCAACAAATAGGGTTCTGCGAGCTGTATGGCTGGAAAATAACGGTCTGGCTTGGCTGGGCCTAAGCGCACGGCCCAGGTACGAAATCCTGGACAATCCGTTTTTCTTTTGCACAAAAATTTAGTACCACCTCAGATAAAAAATATCTTTTCATCGGTGAACGGATGAAAAAATCGGAGAAATGCACCTTGCTTTATTAGTAGGTATAGATATAGACAGATAAAATGTCTCATATGAAGCAATACCCAGGGCGAGGTTATCACAACCATCCACTCCTTTCTTCTAGATTCGTGGAAGGAGAGAAAAGACATGGAGGAGAGAAATAATAGTCACCTCAGTGGACAGTGATATTACAAATGAAATTCAGTTTCTGCAGAATCTTTGTCATGCAGCTGTAGATGTTCAGGCTGATCAGCTGGACATGAACATATAAAAAGGTTCAAAATGATATTAGAAATAGTTTCTTTATTCCAATATTTTTGCGAAGGGATCAGACACTGGAAAGTAATGTATCGGGTTGACACAATGACTTCTGAATAGTCTGTCACTTGAGCTTCCAAAATGAAATTCAGCTTCTGTAGAGGCTTTTTCATTTAGCTGTAGACGCCCGCGCTGATAAGCAAACCATTTATTTGGGAGCACTAAATATAGGACAAACCTCATTACCTTGACCACACTTGCTTTCTGAACAAAGAACCTGGCGAGTTTAATTTCTGGTTTGGTGCCTCGGTACTCGTTCTAAGTAATTTATGCGAGATGGAGATCAAACCATTCGATGGGATTGTTATATTGTGCCACACTTGCCACTTTCGGGACTGTTTGTATCTGCAAACGAAAACACGAATAGAGTGAGATGCTATCTTCAATCGTACATGATTAACATCTCACCAAATATATGTATTGAAATCCTTCATAATTCTTTTATAAATCCTAGTACATTTTGTTGGGGAACGTAGCATGTTATTTCAAAAAAATTCCTATGATCATGCAAGATCTATCTAGAAGATGCATAGCAACGAGAGGGGAGAGTGTGTCTACGTACCCTCGTAGACCAAAAGCGGAAGCGTTAAGTTAACGCGGTTGATGTAGTCGAACGTCTTCACGATCCAACCGATCCAAGTACCGAACGTACGACACCTCCGTGTTCAGCACACGTTCAGCTCGATGACGTCCCTCGAGCTCTTGATCCAGTAGAGGGTCGAGAGAGAGTTCCAACAGCACGACGGCGTGGTGACAGCGATGGGATGTGATCCGCGCATGGCTTCGCCTAAGCACTACGACGCTATGACCGGGGGAGTAAACTATGGAGAGGGGCACCACACATAGCTAAGAGAAATCTTGGTGTGTCTTTGGGGTGCCCCCCGCCCCCGTAAATAAAGGAGGGGGAGGAGGTGGCCGGCCAGGGGGGGCTCGCCATGAGGGGGGAGTCCTACTAGGACTCCGTTCCTAGTAGGATTCGCCCCTTTCCTTCCAACGGAGAGGGGAAAGGGGAAAGGAGGGAGAAGGAGAAGGAAATGGGGGGCCGCGCCCCCTCCCCTTGTCCAACTCGGATAGGGAAAGGGGGGCACCTCCCGTGGCCTGCCTCCTCTCCTCCACTATGGCCCATTAGGCCCATTAACTTTCCCGGGGGGTTCCGGTAGCCTCCCGGTACTCCGAAAAATCCCCGAACCTTATCGGAACCATTCCGGTGTCCGTTTTAACCTTCCAATATATCAATATTTACCTCTCGACCATTTAGAGACTCCTCGTCATGTCCGTGATCTCATTCGGGACTCCGAACAAACTTCGGTCACCAAAACACATAATTCATAATACAAATCGTCATCGAACGTTAAGCGTGCAGACCCTACGGGTTCGAGAACTATGTAGACTTGACTGAGACACATCTCCGGTCAATAACCAATAGCAGAACCTGGATGCTCATATTGGTTCCTACATATTCTACGAAGATCTTTATCGGTCAAACCGCATAACAACATACGTTATTCCCTTTGTCATCGGTATGTTCCTTGCCCGAGATTCGATCGTCGGTATCATCATACCTAGTTCAATCTCGTTACTGGCAAGTCTCTTTACTCATTCTGTAATGCATCATCCTGAAACCAACTCATTAGTCACATTGCTTGCAAGGCTTATAGTGATGTGCATTACCGAGAGGGCCCAAAGATACCTCTCCGATACTTGGAGTGACAAACCCTAATCTCGATCTATGCCAACCCAACAAACACCTTCGAGACACCTGTAGATCATCTTTATAATCACCCAGTTACGTTGTGACGTTTGATAGCACACAAGGTGTTCCTCTGGTATTCGGGAGTTGCATAATCTCATAGTCAGAGGAATATGTATAAGTCATGAAGAAAGCAATATCAATAAAACTAAACGATCATAATGCTAAGCCAACAGATGGGTCTTGTTCTTCACATTCTAATGATGTGATCCCGTTCATCAAATGACAATGCATGTCTATGGTCAGGAAACTAAACCATCTTTGATTAACGAGATAGTCAAGTAGAGGCATACTAGGGACACTCTGTTTGTCTATCACTACAAAAAAATACACTTCCGTGATGATAAGTGTTTGTCACAACAGGTCATGTTTTCTGTCATGCATGTACATCCATGATGATTTTATGATAGAATCAAGATAGTCATACCTGTGCTGTCGTAGAAGTGTTCCATGACATTACCAAAATTATCATCACGAAAGTGTCCACTTCCATGACGATAAATCGTGCGCCATGGAAGTGCTTTCGTCAAGGGTGACTGACACATGTCATCCACCATAACGGGTCTCCATTAAGATATCGGGTTCCGGTTTGGATCCGATAACCCGTTAACAACCCCGACCAATGGACAAAAGACGCCTATGATATGTCGACATGTGGCACAGTCCAACAGTGGCCCATTTTAGGTAAAAAGGCCGGCCCAGCTAAAGGCCCACCATGTTTTTTTAGACACTCGTGGGCTGGCCCGTTAACAACCTGCCATGTTTTGGGTCAAATTGAGGCCCATACCAGATCAGGCCCATTCATAGCTTGCCGTGTTTTGGGCCAAATTACGGCCCATATCGGATCAGGCCCATTACCAAGCCATTGTTCTTTTGGGCCCATTCTAAGACAGGTTTGTATTTCAGCTTGTTAAATGCCCGCTTACCAGTTCGGCCCGATAATAGTTTTGGCCTGTTAGCGGCCCATGGTGCATCTGGGACGTTGTCGGCACGATTTAACTTTAGGCCATTTAACGGCGCATGCAGAAACTGGGCTATTTCCTGTCCGAAGTAACTTTAGGCCTCTTAACGGCCCGTAGTCTTTGTCGATAAATTTCAGCCCAACTGGCTTATCGGCCTGTTAATGGCCCGTGTAACAGTTGGGCCTAATTACAGCCCGCGTTGAATCCGGCCTACTTACAGCCCATCTAATAATGGCCCGTGACACTTTTGGGCCTATAGCCCGTATGGATACCGGCCTGCTTAAAGCCCATAATTTTATTGGGCCAAACAGGCCCGAGATATATTTTTGCCTGTTAACTCCTCGTCCTATTTGGGCCAAACATGAGCCTTAAGCAGTTTCGGCCTGTATTGGCCCATGAATTTTTTGGCTCAACGCTAGCCCAATCTAGGTTTTAGCCTGTTAAAAGCCCATGGTATTCTCTGGCCCAGCTGGCTAGAAGTTTACTCGGCCTGTTAAAGGCGGGAAAATACTATAGGTTTAGACCAACTAATGGCCCAAGATGATTATAGGCCCACGTTTTGGCCCATATGAGTAATGGGCCAGCCTGAAGACCGACAACACTGAGATCCACTGAACCTTCTGGCCTAAATTACAGCATACCGACCAAAGAATAAACCTAGACTATAAAATAAAGAAATTACGACATATTACATCCACTAGGAATCAAAGTTCGCTATTGGTGATAATAAAGCACAACATGACCGCGGGTTACATACACTGGGCATCAAAGGTCGCCACCAGTGCATATAAACGCGCCGACAAAAGAATATACAAACCTAAGAGCACTTCAGAAGGCACTAGGCATGGCCAGGACGGGCCCCGCAAGCAGCCGAACAAGATGATGAGACCTCAGTTGTGTCAACGATAGATGCTCCATCCGTAGCTGTATAGCACCATAATGCGCAAGGCAGTCATCTGACATCTTCATTGCATCTTTGACTTCAAGTCGGAGCTGAGCTGAAGCAAGCCTTTCCGCTTTAAGTTGAGACTGAAGAAGTCGAACTGATTGAGGCAGCGACTGCATAGAGGTTGTCTCACAGCTGCTGGTGAGTAGCTTCAACTCACTGTCTTCATCAAGACAGGACCTTTGGGTCATCTCGATCTCCTCAAGATGGTTTGGCTCACTATCTTCCCTAAAGTTCTGCCTGGCATAAGAGATACGACTCTGAAAGAGAAACAAGGAGACACGTAACAGGTTTCACAATCATATAAGCAAATAAATGGATCTATTCTGCAAAAGGAACATGTTTTTACAACTATAATTTAAAACTGTAGTTTTTGCAAACATCCAATCAGATGTAAACAGTAGTGGAGGAATGATGCCTATCCAAATCTATACTAGAACAAATTTTGAAGGCTTGAGAGGGATGAACTTACATTACATGTTAACACGAGCTGGACAAAGCCCTTCTCCATGTTGATGGAAGGATAATTCAATAAATTCCCCAAAGAAACTTCTTTATAAGTGTTGCCATTATTCTACATTTTGCAAAGAGTAAATATAGTTCAAATAATATTGGAAGAAACAGAGGATAATGAAGCTTAGGTGCAGACTGATGATAGATAATCAAATAGCAATTAATTAAGTACAACGTTACAAGGCAAAACGTACTGACAAGAGGAATGCAGACATCAACGTGTGCAGTGGCATTGGCTTTATTCAACATTTTGGTAAGAGTAAATGTAGATATGATAATTTGGAGAAAGTGGAGGGCAGGGCAGATAAGATGCAGAGTAATGCTAGACAATCAACTATATCGCGATGCAAGTACAGTAATACCACCATCGTCCATTATTACTTGTCGCTCAAATGATGTATCTAGCACTATTAAGTTATAAATACGTCCAATTGATCAACAATTAATTCGATATAGAGGGAGTACATGACAACATGTACTTACATGAGCAATCCAAAACTTCATAACCATCGTGTTAATTCTACATTTATCTAAGAGTAAATATAGATCTTATAATTTCAAGCAAAGGGAGGATAAAGAAGGGAACATTTACAGTGATGCTACATAATCAAACAACAATGAGTGTAAGTATGCTGACAAAGGGCAAGAGGTACTAACAAGAGCAATGCAGAGCCCAGTATTCTTGTGAGATACTATGATCCTTTGAGCAAGGAGATCCATCTGAAATTAGTTTTCATACAAGAGAGAAGGTAAGGCACATGCAGAAATTTAGGAGTTCAAATTTTGAATTGATATCATAGACACTACTTGACGCTGGCCTCTCAGCAGTTCTAATAGGGGTTTGGCCAGTGGATTAGGGATAAAGTGTGGTACAGTTGGGCCTGTGTTTTCTGTGGCTGCTGATCTATCTGATTTAACAAGTATCACTACCTTTTCCAAATACCTAGTTTGTACTCCTTGAGGATCTGCACTCACCCTCTTCCTTTTGGACATCTATTACGAAAGAACAACATTTGACTGGAAAAACATAGTATGATGACACATGGAATAGGTACATAAAATGGATAGGTATGGCATATACTCATATATGATGCTTAAACTAAGCAGATGGTACCATATCCGTTTTCAATCTTTTCTCATCAACTTTTGGAACACCATAGTTTCCAGTTCGATTACCCTTGACTATAAGAACAAGCGTAGGTTTTCTCGCATGCATACTTTAGAGACCTTTCTTAGCATGTCCATGCGACATTCCGAATACCCCCTTTTATTCTTTTCTTGGTGAATCTCGATAATTATAACGAGAGACACTCTACCGAGAACATTCTTTTGAACTTTGAGGACAAGAACTTCTTTTCTCCTCCTGCAGTAGATTGACATGACCACTAGCAAGTAGGACGTCATCCACATGCACAGGATTAGGATGAATTTCCTATTCTATAACTTTCCATCAATACAATTGTCCTCTCATTTTCTTTAACCAAAATAACATCTAATTCTTTTAACTTTAAATGCCACTTTCTAGAGACTTTCTCTAGTCCATAAAAACTTCTTGAAGCAGTATCCCTTGTGTTCTTTACTTTCATCTGATGTAACTCAGATCATGATGTCGATCATGATGTGCCACTAACACTCATTGTAATCTATTCATTCTCTTTGCACAAAATCTTTCCTTTGGAAACACATTGACCTTGTAGACCCTTTATAGCCTACTGTTTATGCTCCATTGGAAATTACTTATGAGTCCCAAACATCATTGGGATTCACCAATTTTATTTCATCTCATATAGTCTCTTATCATTTAGACAAACATACACTTCTCAAAGCTCGATTGAGCACTTTAAATGAGGTGGGATCAATCTCCATTTGAATTTCGCTAACATAGACTTTATAGTAATCAGAAGTATCTGATTTTCTCATTCCTTGAGACCATCTGTGTCTCAGGTACTAGCACTTCTTTCATATGTGGCTGTTGTTGCTCTGTCATTGCCAAGAGGCAAATTAATTTTATAGTCTTTCATTTCCAAGAGGCAATAAGTTTTACAGGGACCTGTGTCACAAGATCCATGTGTACTCATTCATCCTTTATAGAGCTAGGATCAGGTGTTGTATAGGTCATACAACATGCTCCCCCAGATTACTCCATCTTCACTAAACATGGCGTATCTTTAAACTTTATTATTTGGGTTTATTCTGTTAAAACTTTCTTCTTTATGGCACTTTAAGCACCGTCTTAGTATTCCTTAGTTTGCTTTCGGAACCATAAAAGATCCAGGAATATAGCTATTTCTTTTCGTTAGGGGTATTATTATGATCGTCGTACTCCCCCAGACGATCACATTGTTCATTAATGGATATCTCATATTTCTTTCTCCCCTCGAAATGTGGCAAGAACTTTTCTGCCACAATTTCAAAAAACCATTCACAATTCTTGTGAATTGAGGAAACTTTGAGTATCTACTTCATTTATCTGATTACTTCATATGTAATGAAGTTATCTGTTAACTGGTATGGCAGTACGTTTTCCTTATTCCATTTAAAAAACTCAACAGAGTTCTTTATCATTAGTACTTTTGCAAGTCACACTTGCATATCATTCTTATCTTTAGGTTCGTCTGTAACTTTTATTATCTTTGGATTTATTGAGTGTTTAATGATAGTTACACATAAGGTGTATGGTCGATACTAGGAAAGCATAATAGCTACTCCATACTTTTTCTCCCAGAGTGGGACACATTAAACGCACATGAGTCATCATATCTTTCTCCTGTCATACATGATAAGTCCTTAGCCTACATTTCTCCTGCAATACAAGATTTTTGACATAATACTATGTCAACTTTACCCAGTTACGCAGGTATTTTCCCAGACTTTTCCCGCCATGCGGTTTTAATCATAATCATCTTTTCCCGCTATGTGGGTAATTCCCTGTAAGGGACATAAATGTCAGAAGTGGCTCTTTTGACTGCATTTTCAATCATCAAATTCAGAAATAAATCCGAATGCTCTTTGAGACACATGCTTGATCCGATGTTCGTCAAATTAAACACGCATGTTGCTTGTTTCATTTCAAATCATGTTGACTGAAAAGTTTTCTTCATAGAGAGAACATGAAAGACATTCGTCAACCAAGACTCTCAATGATCTATCTCTTTTCTTCTAAAGCCATTCTTTAGAGAGAAGATACTCCCTCAGGTTATGACCTTTCTTGGTCATCTTTCAGGTCACAAGCACCCATCCATTCGCTTTCATGAATGAAAGCATGGAAAACTTTTTGTCTGAGAAAACTTAGCCAATAATCAACAATAATGAGCATAAAAAAAATAACCCTACGTTGGTCTGGTTAAAAAATATGCACATTAAACTTTTTAAAACGTTCTTTTATATTCTAAATCATCGTTGGGCAGAATTAGAATAAAACATCATCCTTCTACATTAATTCCATATCACCGTTGGGCGGAAATGTAAATAATGCATATAACTCATAAACGATGTGATGATAGTAGAAACTTTCTTTCATAGTGTGTCTATTAAACAATTTTGCTAAGAAATAACCACCATCATCAACTTTATTACAATGGGAACAAGAAATATACATTTCTCTGATTCAAGAGCATTTCTTGATCTTTATCTGTTCTCTGAAAATTGATCACTATGATACAAAATTTATCAGAGATTTAAGCTTTGAACATAAGACTCATAAAATTATAGTACTGTTATCATCAACTTTGGTCAGAAAATAACAATACCATATTTTAACTTTAGAACAAATATCTTTCTTTTGTCATAGCAGAAACTATCTGCATCTTATTTCACCCACAGGGGAATAACATTGCTAAGAACAATTCTTCCAATTAAAATTTTCCGTTGGTTCCAATTTAATTGGAGGATACATTTTTTAATTTGCGGCAGAAACTTTACAATATTCTATTCAAAAACAATTATGTACTCTTATATTCTCTAAGCAATTTAAACCGATTGGTTCAAAAATGCATTAAAGAAGCAACAATTTAATCTTTTACTTTAGTTCTATTCACTTTTAAAAGAGCACTTTTATTTTTATTTGCAGCGGAAAAACATGAATAAAAATTCATGAACTTTTTCTTTTTTTACAGAAAGTTTTCTTTGACCAAATAAAGAATCATGAACTTTATTATTTTCTTTGTAAAAATTCATGAACATTTCTTTTTCTGAAATTTTTCTATTTTCATTTTCGGAAACTTTTCTAATTTTCTTTTTAGAACATTTTCTTTTACTTTTCTATTTTCTTGACAAAAAAGAAAAACTGTATAAAGTTTGCCCAAAAACCTGGACAATAGTAATAATAATAATAAAGAACGAAGAAAACAAAGAAGGAAACAGCCGCGCGCTGGGCCACCACGGCTGCGCCTCCTCTACTTTTGGCCCAAAAGGCCCGGCGCGGGCACACGCCTCTCTGGCCTGGTCTGCCGGCCAACGGCCCATCAGGCTTTCGGCCCAAAGGCCCGCAGCCGCTCTAGGGTTTCGATCTGTGCCGTTCAATTTGATCGTGCGGTCTACCTCCTTTTTCGCTTGAAGAAAACCTGGGAGCGAGACCCCTCCGGCAGAAACCTAGCCCCATTCTTTCTCGCCCCGCTCTGCACTCGCGCGGCGTTCTCATCGGCCGCTCGGCCACCGCGTCGCGCCGGTCGCCGGCTACGGCGTCGACGCCCACAACACCGCACCGCGCCGCCCTTTCCTTTCCTTTACTTTTCTCCGTTCTCCCCTTTCCCCCGCCTTTCCTTTGACAGAGAGAGAGGGACGCCTGCCACGCCCTCATCTGCTCCCCTTGCGCCTCAACGGCGCCCTTCTCTGTGGAGTAGTGGCGGGGCATGGCTGCGCCGGCCGTTGCCATCGGCAGCGAACCACCGCGTCGCGCGAGCGGCCTCCCCCTTCCCTTTGTTCTTTTCTTCTCATCTACTACCGCATACAGCAACACACACACACACACACACACACACATAGAGATCCTGCGGGTTTCCGATGCGGCGCCCCCGCTGACCCCTTTGCCGGCATGCGCGAGCACCTCGAGGGTGAACGCGCCGCCGTCAAACGGCTCGGTGGTGGTGCCTGTACTTTGCCCCTGTGGGGTGTGTTCTTCGTCCCCACACCTTGGCTTGCTGATGCGTGTGGGGATCGAGAGGAACATGCACGGCCGGAGTGGCAGCGCACTTTGCCGGCGAGCCCAAGGCCCTGATCCGGCGAACTCTTTTCTTTTCTGTTCTAGGGTTCGTGGAGAAGGCTCTGTTTGATTTGATCCGAAGAATCCCACACTAATCTGGCTGATACCATTGATAGATCCATGGGATCGTGTACGGTAGGATTTCCGGTAGCCCTACCTTCTTGAGCTCCCGGCGCCAGCCATAGTGCCGGTGATGGCAGAGAGGGGTGGTGGTGGTGCTTCCCATCAGCATTGCACTAACCCTAAATCGGTAGGAAATGTCGGTGGGGTGTACGGCGTCGCGACGAACCTCGTGGTGCGAGCCGCTGACCCCCATCTCTTTATATAGTGCAGGTGACAGGGGCCCGTCAACCATAATGGTTGAGCACCCCCAATCAGGGCGCGGATCTAAGGGCCCGGTGGGCCGTTGGGCCCACACGGTGGAGATCATCCTAAAAGAACCATGTTGCTCCACGTTGTGTGTCGCGTCGGAGACACTTCACATGAATGTGCCTCCGAACCCGAGGCTGACCCAGATCGCTATTTGGGATTGGCAACAGGACCTGCCTAACAGGCGAGTTTTCCGGTTCCATTTGCAATGGCGTCAAGATTACTCGGTTGATTTAGACACTGGTGAAAAGCATGACTGCTGGTACTGCTAGAAATGCCATGCCGGACTCTGTTTTTACTGCTATGTTTCAGTACACATAGTATAGCGTACATGATTCTGGGTATGGATGTGATCGACTTTTGCACCGAAAACAGGGTATATGCATGATTGACTCGGCAAGTAGCGATTACTCTACGTCAAATTGGGTGATGCTACGCGCATAACTAGCACGTCCGTCGAGAGCCACTTGTTGTCTTTGTATGACCTTGATCGGGTCATCCTTCACCGCGATTAGGTCAGGTCAGGTCTCACTCCTACCAGACCTGACCTGACCTTCGGTCCTGATGTAAACAAAGAGCAATCGGAAGATGGCAACGCGACTCCCGGTGCATCATCCCCGCAAAAAAACTCCCGGTGCATCATCTATTGGCCATGCATAGTCATTTTCATTATATCACAACCTGACGTGCACCGCAAAAGGTACACGCCTGCTTGGATCCGGAATTTGCCTCTCTCCTTTGTGTGTGTGTGTGTGTGGCCTTCAACTTTTTCAGCGGCAAATTGATAGTGAGTTTCACTTCTACTCTCTAATAATATTGAGTTCGTGACACCTTTTATCCCCATCTATACCTGCCATATGTTGGGCCAGGCCGGGCCTAACAAAGCCCGTACCAGAAAACTTAGGCCCAGGCCTGGCCTAGCCCGGTCGTCAGGCCTAGATCTCAGGCCCAAGCCCGCCCCATAAGTGGAAAAGCCATCTAGGCCTCAGCCCGCCCCTTCCCTAAATCGCAAATATGACAAGCCCAAGCCCGACCCAGCTTGTCCATCGGGCCTAGATCTTAGACCCAGGCCTGGCCCATTGGCAAGCCCGGGCCGGGTCGAGCTTTTTTGGGCCAGACGGGCCGGGTTTCCCATGGCCAGGTATACCCTCATCAAGCATGTATTTTCAGATAGACCCTATTTAAGCAAATTTGTTCATTGTTTACCCCTTTTGATGTTTTGCTTTGTTCTTTTCGTCGGGGCCAATCACTCAGTCCCAGTCTCACGTGGAGAGATGACTGAGATGCTACATCGGTGGCATGCTCATTCGAGATGCGTCTGACATAGTAGATGGGATGCAGGGTGACTAGGTTAAGCTCGACTAGCGTGCTCAACTCAAGTGCGGTTCGACTAGCTTAGTTAGGGATTTGGAAGCATAAAGCTCGGGCTGCGGTGACTTGTCCTCGAAGGAACTGGCAAAGGGTAGCGGTAGATACTGAAGCAACCCTAAAGTACATGCCAACATAAGACCCTTGCTAGGGTCCTTCTCCTCACCCCGCAATTCACCTCTGCTCCTGAACTGCCACATGGCGAAACAAGGATGGTCATCATTGACTTGGGGTGAGTCGTGTGGCCTGTTCGGCCATAACCTTGTTGTCCCGCACCGTGTTTTGTGTTAGAGACGCCTCGAATCAATGCGCCTCCAAACTATTGGTTGATCAGCTCACCAATTAGGATGATCAATGTGGTCCACCCTGTTAGGGCATAATTTTCCCTGGTTTGTTTTGGTGATTGATGAAAATACTTTTGCGGACTAATCGTGTGCATTAAGCTTTACAGGTTATCTAATATAAGGGCACTATACGATTGTTTCCCCTCGAGGACTTCACTTTAGACGGATTATTTTCCCTCATTTCTTTTCGGTGGAATTGAGTCGTAGGGATAACCATACTATCAAGAGGGGATCCGTTTCGGAAGAGTATGGGTGGAATCATCATGTACACACTCTCCTTGCACCCTCGCCTTCTTCCTGCTTCTTTGGAGTATCTGTGCTGTGCAAAACAAGGGGTGCTGAGTGCTAAGCGGTAGTACCACGGTCAGGGCGGTACTACCGCCGCCTAGCGGCGGTAGTACCGCTTGTTAGTGCCGCTGGCACTATCGCCCCTGCTGTGGTCTCGATTTTTCATGTCGGGTTTCCGTAAAGGACCACGCAGGGGAGCGGTAGTTGGGACAGCAGTAGGGCGCGATAGTGCCGCTTATATTAGCGGTAGTACCGCTCCTACGTCCGCTCCAACTGCCGCTCAGCTCGCTGCCCTCCTTTGTTTTCCAGCGGCTCTAGGGAGCGGCAGTACTGCTTATCGGCGGTAGTACCGCCCACATGGAGGTAGTACCGGCCTAGTGCATGTATTTCTCCTCGCTCAGCCCTGGTTTCCCTATGCCTGCTTGCCACAGCGGTAGTACCACTGTGGCAATGGTAGTACCACTCCGATAACAGTAGTACCGCCCAGATGCGGGCTGCGGGCTGCATAACGGTTGGATGTGTCCGCCCTCTATATATAGGGGTCTTCTTCTCCAAGAAGACTTACCCCTTCTTCCCCAAAACTCCATTGTTGCTCCACAAGCTTATTTTCGCCCGATCTCTCTCCATAGCTAATCAAACTTGTTGATTTTCTAGGGATTGCTTGAGAAGGCCCAGATCTACACTTCCACCAAGATAAATTTGACACCCCACTAATCCCTTGCAGATCTTGTTACTCTTGGGTGTTTGAGCACCCTAGACGGTTGAGGTCACCTCGGAGCCATATTCCATTGTGGTGAAGCTCCGTGGTTTCGTTGGGAGCCTCCAATTAAGTAGTGGAGAGAGCCCCAACCTTGTTTGTAAAGGTCCGGTTGCCGCCTTCAAGGGCACCAATAGTGGAATCACGACATCTCGCATTGTGTGAGGGCGTGAGGAGAATACGGTGGCCCTAGTGGCTTCTTGGGGAGCATTGTGCCTCCACACCGCTCCAACGGAGATGTACTTCCCCTCAAAAGGAAGGAACTTCAGTAACACATCCTCGTCTTCACCGGCTCCACTCTTGGTTATGTCGTGCCTTTACTTGTGCAAGCTTATTTGTATTATATCCCTTGCTTGCTTGTGTGCTTGTTGTTGTTGCATCATATAGATTGCTCACCTAGTTGCATATCTAGACAACCTACTTTGATGCAAATTTTAAATTGGTAAAGAAAAGCTAAAAATTGTTAGTTGCCTATTCACCCCCCTCTAGTCAACTATATCGATCCTTTCAATTGGTATCAGAGCCTCATCTCTTTATTAAGGACTTCACCGTCCGAAGAGTATGGTTGACAGCGTAGACGGTGATGAGGAGCACTCCGGTGTGAATCCGTTCTCGTCTACGGCCAATGGGGGAACCACGGTCTCTCGTGAGGAATTCAATGTGGTTTTGGACACATTGAAAACCTCCATGATGACCGAGGTTGAAAGCATGTTTAATAAATCCTTAGAAGGGCTTAAACTATCTACCACACCAATGTAAGTGGGTGATCCCACTAACAAGGTGACAGATGCTAACTCCAACAAGGGGGAAGCTACTAGTGAAAAGGCTCCTTCTTCTAGTGGTAAAATTGGCAACGACATCTTTGCTCATGTGGAACCTCCACTTACTTATGGTGAACCGATTCCTTCCACTCATTTGAATCATGCCGGTCCTCCCCCTAAGATTGTGAAAAATGAGGACTTTGATTCTTGGGTTTATCGCTTTAAGCGTCATTTGAACCATGTTAATACTAACCTTTGGAGAATCATTGAAGAAGGTTTTTATCCGCATGACTGAAGCAACTTCACACCTAGAGAAGCTGCGGATAACCAATTCAACGAGAATGTTCTCTTCATCATCCAAGATGCTAGATATTGTGCATCTCCGACCATTCACCGTGGAAAAGGAAGCATGGCACCATGTTGTTTCCCTTTACAAGGGAAGCGCAAGCATTCAATGCTCCAACTATGAAGTGGTGCAAGATGAAGCCGATGAATTTGCTATGAATGAAGGTGAACAACCTCGTGAGCTCTACCGGAGACTAACCACACTCGCGGTCTCACTCCGCGATCATGGGAGCAAGGATACAAATGACAATTGGATCAAGCGGAAATTTCTCAAAGCCATGACGCCTTACCATAAGGCCGGAATTCCACACCTTGTCCTCAAGAGAAGTGTTGGATGAGTTTGTGGCAATGAATATCTTGGACAAGACCGCCGACAATGCGGTATTGCATTCTCAAAGAGCTAAGAAGCCCAATCTTGCTTTGAAGGCCAAGGCTAGTGTGGAAGAAGAGGAGGAAGAGGAAGAAGAGGAAGAAGAGGAAGAAGAGGAGAGCAACCCCGAAGATACAAAATATGATTATCATGAGCACATGGCTCTCTCTTCAAGACAATTTTGGAGCAAGAAGAACTCAAGGCCCAACTTCAACAAGAGCAACTCAAGTGGCGTCAAGAGCAAGCTACGGGTGAGGACTTGCTACAATTGCCGCAATGTGAGCCACTTTGTTGCGGAATGCCCTGATGTGAAGAGGGAAGACAGTGGTGGCAAGCTCATCTAGAAGGACAATGCCAAGTCTTTCCCCAACAAGAACCACTTCACTAAGAAGACTCCTCCCAAGGGATTGGTGGCACAAGAAGAGTACAATGAGGATGATGATGAAGATGGCGAGATGGTTGCCATGGCCTCCGTGGCCATCGCGACAACACCCCGGGCGTCCCTCTTCATCACCCAATAAGAACATCACCGCCAAATGCCTCATGGCTAAAGCCACCAACAAGGTAAACCCCAACATCAAAACTACAATCATTACTTATCCTTCTTTGATGGATTGCATTGATGAAAGTGTGTGTGTGTGTGTGGGGGGGGGTCCAACATGGAGGAAAATGAATTTGAGTCTTTTATGAGTAAGCTTAAGGGTAAATCCAAGAAGCACTTAGTTGCTCTCTTGTAACAACTTGGTGAAGCCAATGACATGATCGAGGCTCATGAAGACACCATCTCTAAGATGGAGGGGCATAGTCGTGACTATGCCGGTGAGATATCGGATCTCTCTAATGCTCTTGAGGAAGAGCGTGGTCATCGCTTGGCTCTTGAGGAGTCACACAACAATGACCATGCTAAACTAAAGAAAGTTCTTGATCATGCTCTTGTTGTGTCTCGTGTGCTAAATTCCGAGAAGGCCAAACTTGGTGTTGATCTTGCTAGACTCAAGGAGGAGTTTGATTTCCTTGACAAGGCTCACAAGGCCTTGAAGAGTACTCACGCTAATCTTAAAGAGTCTCATGATCAACTCCAAGTGAGGCTAACCAAGGAGAAAGCCACTTTTCCTCATATGGTTTTAATTGATAATGCAAATTCTACTAGCCCTTGACGAGGAGTCTCAAAATGGTTGAGACGTAAAGATCGATATACTGGACGACTATATTCAGACATCGAAAAGGTTCCGAGTGATTCGAGTATTTTTTGGAGTACCGGGGAGTTACGGGAATACGGGGAAGAAGTATTGGGCCTCATGGGCCAAGTGATGGAAGAGAGGAGGCAGGGCGCACGACCACCCTAGCCCAAAGCGAATAGGACTAGGGGGACAGACCCCTTTCCTCCCTCTCCTTCCTTCTCCCCTCCCCCCTTCCTTTCCTCCTCCTAGTAGGAGTAGGAAAGGGGAGTCCTACTCCTACTAGGAGGAGGACTCCTCCTAGCGCGCCCTAGGAGGGCCAGCCGACCTCCCCCCTTTCTCCTTTATATACGGGGGCAGGGGGCACGCTAGAACACACAAGTTGATCATTGATCCCTTAGCCCTGTGCGGTGCCCCCCTCCACCATAATCCACCTCGATCATATCGTAGCGGTGCTTAGGCGAAGCCCTGCGTCGGTAGCAACATCATCACTGTCATCATGCCATCGTGCAGACGGAACTCTCCCATGAAGCTCTGCTGGATCAGAGTTCGTGGGACGTCATCGAGCTGAACGTGTGCTGAACTCGGAGGTTCCGTTCGTTCGGTACTTGGATCGGTCAGATCGTGAAGACGTTCGACTACATCAACCGTGTTCTCATAACGCTTCCGCTTACGGTCTACGAGGGTATGTGGACGATACTCTTCCCTCTTGTTGCTATGCATCACCATGATCTTGCGTGTGGGTAGCAATTTTTTTTGAAATTACTACGTTCCCCAACACTTCGGGTCCATAGTTATTAGCCAGATGGCTTCTTCTCTCTCTTTGGATCTCAATACAAAGTTGTGCTCGATTCTCTTGGAGATCTATTCGATGTAATTCCTTTTGCGGTGTGTTTGTCGAGATCCGATGAATTGTGGGTTTATGATCAAGATTATCTATGAACAATATTTGATTCTTCTCTGAAATTTTTTATGCATGATTTAAATATCTTTGCAAGTCTCTTCGAATTATCAGTTTGGTTTGGCCTACTCTATTGATCTTTCTTACAATGGGAGAAGTGCTTAGCTTTGGGTTCAATCTTGCGGTGTCCTTTCCCAGTGACAGTAGGGGCATCAAGGCACGCATTGTATTGTTGCCATCGAGGATAAAAAGATGGGGTTTATATCATATTGCTTGAGTTTATCCCTCTACATCATGTCATCTTGCCTAATGCGTTACTCTGTTCTTATGAACTTAATACTCTAGATGCATGCTGGATAGCTGTCGATGTGTGGAGTAATAGTAGTAGGCGCAGAATCGTTTCGGTCTACTTGTCGCGGACGTGATGCCTATATACATGATCATGCCTAGATATTCTCATAACTATGCACTTTTCTATCAATTTCTCGACAATAATTTATTCACCCACCGTAGAATTTGCTATCTTGAGAGAAACCGCTAGTGAAACCTATGGCCCCCGGGTCTATTCTCCATCATATTATTTTCATATCAACTTACTATTTCTATTACCGTTTATTTTGCAATCTTTATTTTCCAATGTATACAACAAAAATACCAAAAATATTTATCTTATTATCTCTATCAGATCTCACTCTCATAAGTGACCATGACGGGATTGATAACCCCTTTATCGCCTTGGTTGCGAGGTTCTTGTTTGTTTGTGCAGGTACGAGGGACTTGCCTGTAGTCTCCTACTGGATTGATACCTCGGTTCTCAAAAACTGAGGGAAATACTTATGCTACTATGCTGCATCACCCTTTCCTATTCAAGGGGAAACCAACGCAAGCTCAAGAGGTAGCATGCCCCCTCTCCTGGTGCGCCCAGGTGGGTTGTGCCCACCTGGTGGCCCTGCAGACCCTGAAACCGACATTATAAAATCCTATTTTTCCAGAAAAAATCAGGGAGAAAGAATTATCGTGATCCACGAGAAGGAGCCGCCATCACCTCCTGTTCTTCATCAGGAGGCCAGATCTGGAGTCCGTTTTGGGCTCTAGAGAGGGGGATCTTCGTTCTTCGTCATCACCAACCCTTCTCCATCGCCAATTTCATGATGCTCCCCACCGGGAGTGAGTAATTCCTTCGTAGGCTAGCTGGTCGGTGAGGAGTTGGATGAGATTCATCACGTAATCGAGTTAGTTTTGCTAGGGCTTGATCCCTAGTATCCACTATGTTCTAAGATTGATGTTGCTATGACTTTGCCATGTTTAATGCTTGCCACTTTGGGCCCGGGTGCCATGATTTCATATCTGAACCGTTTATGTTATCACCATTATATCCATGTTCTAGATCCGATCTTGCAAGTTATAGTCACCTACTACGTGTTATGATCCGGCAACCCCGGAGTGACAATAACCAGGACCACTCCCGGTGATGATCATAGTTTGAGGAGTTCATGTATTCACCATGTGTTAATGCTTTGTTACGGTTCTCTATTAAAAGGAGGCCTTAATATCCCTTACTTTCCAATATGGACCTGATAACCCACAAGTATAGGGGATCACAATAGTTTTCGATAAGTAAGAGTGTCGAACCCAAAGAGGAGCTAAAGGCAGAAAAAATATTCCCTCAATTTCTATCGACCACCGATACAACTCTATGCACGCTTGACGTTCGGTTTACCTAGAACAAGTATGAAACTAGAAGTACTTTGTAGGTGTTGTTGGATAGGTTTGCAAGATAATAAAGATTATGTAAATAAAAAGTAGGGGCTGTTTAGATAAAGAAACAATAAAGTAAATATAGCGAGTATGGAAAAGTGGTGGTAGGAGTTGCGAAATTTCCCCTAAGCAATTGACTACTTTACTAGACCAATAGCAAGTATTATGTGGGAGAGGCCACTGCTAGCATGTCATCCCTGACTTGGAATTCTATGCACTTATGATTGAAACTATTAGAAAGCATACGCAACTACTAACGTTCATTAAGGTAAAACCCAACCATAGCATTAAGATATATTGGTCCCCCTTCAATCCTGTATGCATCAATTTGTATGCTAGGTTGAAGCTTCTGTCACTCTTTCCCTCCAATACATAGTCCTATCAACATACAACTAACCCTAGGGTGTGATCCACGCGCGCTCTCATATGATGGGCACCAAAGGACAGCAACGTAACCACAAGCAAATTAAATCAATCATAGCAATTCATCAACCACCGATAGGGCAATGAAAATCTACTCAAACATCATAGGATGGCAACACATCATTTGATAATAATATGAAGCATAAAGCACCATGTTCAAGTAGAGGGTACAGCGGGTTGCGGGAGAGTGGACCGCTGTAGATAGAGGGGGGAAGGTGATGGAGATGTTGGTGAAGATGGCGGAGGTGTTGGTGTAGATCACGGTGATGATGATGATGATGATGGCCACAGTAGCGTTCCGGCACCACTGGAAGAGAAGGGGAGAGGGGGCCCCTTCGTCTTCTTCTTCCTTGACCTCCTCCCTAGATGGGAGAAGGGTTTCCCCTTTGGTCCTTGGCCTCCATGGCATGGGAGGGGCGAGAGCCCCTCCGAGATTGGATCTGTCTCTCTGTCTCTCTCTGTTTCTGCGTTCCCAGATTCTTCCCTTTCACCGTTTCCTATATTCTCGGAGATCCGTAACTCCGATTGGGCTGAAATTTTAACACGATCTCTATCCGGATATTAGCTTTCTTGCGGCGAAAGAAGGGCATCAACTGCCTTACGGGTGGCCCACTAGGGTTAGGGGAGTGTCCAGGGGCAGGCGCGTCCCCTGCCTCGTGGCCACCCCGGACACCGTCTCACGTGGATTTTTCTTCCCCAAAATTATATATATTCCAAAAAAAAATCTCCGTCCGTTTTTATCCCGTTTGGACTCCGTTTGATATGGATATTCTGCCAAACAAAAAACATGCAACAAACAGGAACTGGCACTAGGCACTGGATCAATATGTTAGTCCCAAAAATAGTATAAAAAGTTGCCAAAAGTATATGAAAGTTGTAGAATATTGGCATGGAACAATAAAAAATTGTAGATACGACGGAGACGTATCAGCATCCCCAAGC
Organism: Triticum urartu; assembly: GCF_003073215.2. Lineage (NCBI taxonomy): Eukaryota > Viridiplantae > Streptophyta > Magnoliopsida > Poales > Poaceae > Triticum > Triticum urartu. The sequence continues at coordinate 685,886,940 of NC_053024.1, forward strand.
TGAATTCCCGCTCGTCCTCGAGTAGGTGAATGATAAAAAAAATAATTTTTGATGTGGAATGCTACCTAGCATAATCTTGATCACATATCTAATCATGGCATGAATATTAAGATACGAGTGATTCAAAGCAATAGTCTATCATTTGACATAAAAACAATAATACTTCAAGCATACTAGTAAAGCAATCATGTCTTTTCAAAATAACATGGCCAAAGAAAGCTATCCCTAAAAAATCATATAGTCTGGCTATGCTCCATCTTCACCACACAAAATATTCACATCATGCACAACCCCGATGACAAGCCAAGCAATTGTTTCATACTTTTGACGTTCTCAAACCTTTTCAACTTTCACGCAATACATGAGCGTGAGCCATGGACATAGCACTATAGGTGGAATAGAATGGTGGTTGTGGAGAAGACAAAAAGGAGAAGATAGTCTCACATCAACTAGGCGTATCAACGGGCTATGGAGATGCCCATCAATAGATATCAATGTGAGTGAGTAGGGATTGCCATGCAACGGATGCACTAGAGCTATAAGTGTATGAAAGCTCCAATTGAAACTAAGTGGGTGTGCATCAAACTTGCTTGCTCATGAAGACCTCGGCCATTTGAGGAAGCCCATCATCGGAATATACAAGCCAAGTTCTATAATGAAAATTCCCACTAGTATATGAAAGTGATAACTCAAGAGAATCTCTATATGAAGAACATGGTGCTACTTTGAAGCACAAGTGTGGAAAAAGGATAGTAGCACTGCCCCTTCTCTCTTTTTCTCTCATTTTTTGTTTTTATTTATTTATTTATTTTTTATTTTTTAGTGGGATTCTTTGGCCTCTTCTTTTATTTGGGCTTCTTTGGCCTCTTTTATTTTTTTTGTAAAGTCCGGAGTCTCATCCCGACTTATGGGGGAATCATAGTCTCCATCATCCTTTCCTCACTGGGGCAATGCTCTAATAATGATGATCATCACACTTTTATTTACTTACAACTCAATATTACAACTCGATACTAGAACAAAGATACGACTCTATATGAATGCCTCCGGTGGTGTACCAGGATGTGCAATGATCTAGCGTAGCAATGACATCAAAAAACGGACAAGCCATGAAAACATCATGCTAGCTATCTTACGATCATGCAAAGCAATGTTACAATGAATGCTCAAGTCATGTATATGATGATGATGGAAGTTGCATGGCAATATATCTCGGAATGGCTATGGAAATGCCATAATAGGTAGGTATGGTGGCTGTTTTGAGGAAGGTATATGGTGGGTTTATGGTACCGGCGAAAGTTGCGCGGTACTAGAGAGGTTAGCAATGGTGGAAGGGTGAGAGTGCGTATAATCCATGGACTCAACATTAGTCATAAAGAACTCACATACTTATTGCAAAAATCTATTAGTCATCGAAACAAAGTACTACGCGCATGCTCCTAGGGGGATAGATTGGTAGGAAAAGACCATCGCTCGTCCCCGACCGCCACTCATAAGGAAGACAATCAATAAATAAATCATGCTCCGACTTCGTTACATAACGGTTCACCATACGTGCATGCTACGGGAATCACAAACCTCAACACAAGTATTTCTACAATCCACAACTACACACTAGCATGGCTCTAATATCATCATCTTTATATCGCAAAACTATTGCAAGGAATCAAACATATCATATTCAGTGATCTACAAGTTTTATGTAGGATTTTATGACTAACCATGTGAATGACCAGTTCCTGTCATCTCTCTAAATAGATATAAGTGAAGCAAGAGAATTTAATTCTTTCTACAAAAGATATGCCCGTGCCCTAACAAATCTAAGTGAAGCAAAAGAGCATTCTACCAATGGCGGTTTTCTATGTAAAGAGAAACATGCATTCCGAACTTCAAATGATATAAGCGAAGCACATGAAGCATTCTATAAAGCCATACTCAAAAGATATAAGTGAAGTGCAATGAGAATTCTATAAATAAACCAAGGACCCTCTCATACCAGCATGGTGCATAAAATAAAGATGAAAACTAAATGCAAAAGACGCTCCAAGATTGCACATATCACATGAACGAAACGAATCCGAAAACATACCGATACTTGTTGAAGAAAGAGGGGATGCCTTCCGGGGCATCCCCAAGCTTAGACGCTTGAGTCTCCTTGAATATTTACTTGGGGTGACTCGGTCATCCCCAAGCTTGAGCTCTTGCCTCTCTTCCTTCTTCTCAAATCAAGACCTTCTCGATCATCGAACACTTCATCCACACAAAACTTCAACAGAAAACTCGGTAAGATCCGTTAGTATAATGAAGCAAATCACTACTCTAAGTACTGTTGCAAACCAATTCATATGTTGTTTCTGCATTGTGTCTACTGTAATATAACTTTTTCATGGCTTAATCCACTGATATGAATCGATAGTTTCATCGAAACAAGCAAACTATGCATCAAAAACAGAATCTGTCTAAAACAGAATAGTCTGTAATAATCTGAACATTCACCATACTCCTGATACTTGAAACATTCTACCAAAATTAGGAAAAACAAACAATTTGTATAGGAAGATAGTGCAAAAAGAATCAGAACCATTTGACGTTCCAACAAAAAATGTAAAATCACGCACTATAGCCAAAGTTTCTGTCCTGCACCGTACAAACCATCAAGCAAATGTAAACATCCTAAAGGCAAACCTTGGCACATTATTTTTATAATACAATGGAATTGTACAAGGGGATAATTATTTTTATTGAAAAGTTTCTGTAATCAAGATTCACAAAGTTTCCATGAGCATGAACAAAGTTCAAGGCTAGCTCCCACTTCAACAATGCTTGTCTTTCTCACTTTCGCTTTCCTTTTTGAAAAAGTTTTGGGTTCCCCTCTTTATTTTTGTTGTTTTTAAACTATATAAAAGCACTCAACAGAAATAAATGACTCTCTAAAATTTCCGGGTTGTCTCCCTGGCAGCGCTTTCTTTAAAGCCATTAAGCTAGGCATATAGTGCTCAAGTAATGGATCCACCCGGATCCCAAGGTATATCAAAGCCAATTTTAATTAACAATGATTTGTAATTTAGTGGTGAGCACAAGGTAACATATATCATGTAATGACAAAGTCTAACACTCTTCCTATGCATCGGCATGTCATAAAAGAACAATTCATGCACACAAAGTAACGACCAATGCATAGTATAAACAGTTTCTTGCAATTTTATCATATTGGAAACATAGAGAGGTGGAGATATAGTTCCTCTCTCATAATAATTGCAAGTAGGAGCAGCAAGCACATGCATATTATATTCATCAAAATCATCATGTGCAACGGTAAAAGGCAACCCATCAATATATTCCTTAATAAGAGCAAACTTCTCCGATATAGTGTAGTTGGGAGAATTCAAAAAGATAATAGGACTATCATGCGTGGGTGCAATAGCAACAATTTCATGTTTAGCATAAGGAACTATAGCAAGTTCATCTCCATAAGCATAATTCATATTGGCATCTTGGCCACAAGCATAGCAAGCATCATCAAAAAGGGATATTTCAAGAGAATCAACGGGATCATAGTAGTCATCATAGCAATCATCCTTCGGTAACCATGAAGGGAAATTAAACAATGTATGAGTTGAAGAGTTACTCTCATTAGAAGGTGGGCACGGGTAGCTAATCTGCTCTTCCTCCTTTGTTCTTCGCTATCTTCCTCATCTTTTTCATCCAATGAGCTCACAGTTTCATCAATTTCTTCTTCCATATACTCCTGCAAAATATTAGTCTCTTCTTGGACAGAGGAGTAGTCCTAAATATATGGTTCAACATAGGAATTAGAAGCATAATTATTATAGCAATATGTAAGTATGTCAAAATTTTCAGATTTGTAAAGAGTAGCATCATACGTTTCAATCAAAGAAGCAATTTCATAAGCACCCTTAAAAGCAACAAATTCTTCAGTTTGTTGAACATCATAGTAATTATAAACACCCTTAGCATACGAAGATACGATTCCATTATCACTAAACTCACATTGATAGGGAAGGTGTTTCTTAGGGTTTTCAGAACAACAAGTAAAATCATATATTTCACATAAATTCCACGCATAGCATTGTTCAGATATTCGGTGTCGCACATAAAAAGCATGCTCATCTAAGGATTTTCCCTCAACTAAGCTAGTTGGGGTTTCAGCACGAGCACAAAGGGATCGAAGATGATCCAAGTAATAAGCTTCAGCAGTGTGATAGATTTTGAGTGGTTCTTCAACCATTGGTTTAGTAGGCACAACTATTTTTTTTTGGTATTTTACGTTTCCTACCCATAAGTAAAGATAGAAAACAACTAAGAACAGCAAATAAAAATTACTTAGTGATAAAGCAAACAAGCACACACGAGAATATTCACCCCACGCTATTGCTCTCGGGCAACGGCGCCATAAAAAGGTCTTGATAACCCACAAGTATAGGGGATCGCAACAGTTTTCGATAAGTAAGAGTGTCGAACCCAACGAGGAGCTAGAGGCAGAACAAATATTCCCTCAAGTTCTATCGACCACCGATACAACTCTACGCACGCTTGACGTTCGCTTTACCTAGAACAAATATGAAACTAGAAGTACTTTGTAGGTGTTGTTGGATAGGTTTGCAAGATAATAAAGATTATGTAAATAAAAAGTAGGGGCTGTTTAGATAAAGAAACAATAAAGTAAATATAGCGAGTATGGAAAAGTAGTGGTAGGAGTTGCGAAATTGCCCCTAAGCAATTGACTACTTTACTAGACCGATAGCAAGTATTATGTGGGAGAGGCCACTACTAGCATGTCATCCCTGGCTTGGAATTATATATATGCACTTATGGTTGGAACTATTAGCAAGCATCCGCAACTACTAACGTTCATTAAGGTAAAACCCAACCATAGCATTAAGATATATTGGTCCCCCTTCAATCCCGTATGCATCAATTTGTATGCTAGGTTGAAGCTTCTGTCACTCTTGCCCTCCAATACATAGTCCTATCAACATACAACTAACCCTAGGGTGTGATCCACGTGCGCTCTCATATGATGGGCACCAAAGGACAGCAACATAACCACAAGAAAATTAAATCAATCATAGCAATTCATCAACCACCGATAGGGCAACGAAAATCTACTCAGACATCATAGGATGGCAACACATCATTTGGTAATAATATGAAGCATAAAGCACCATGTTCAAGTAGAGGGTACATCGGGTTGCGGGAGAGTGGACCGCTGTAGATAGAGGGGGGAAGGTGATGGAGATGTTGGTGAAGATGGCAGAGGTGTTGGTGTAGATTGCGGTGATGATGATGATGATGGCCACAGCAGCGTTCCGGCGCCACCGGAAGAGAAGGGGAGAGGGGGCCCCTTCGTCTTCTTCTTCCTTGACCTCCTCCCTAGATGGGAGAAGGGTTTCCCCTCTGGTCCTTGGCCTCCATGGCGTGGGAGGGGCGAGAGCCCCTCCGAGATTGGATCTGTCTCTCTGTCTCTCTCTATTTCCGCGTTCCCAGATTCTTCCCTTTCACCGTTTCTTATATTCCCGGAGATCTGTAACTCCGATTGGGCTGAAATTTTAACACGATCTCTATCCGGATATTAGCTTTCTTGCGGCGAAAGAAGGGCATCAACCGCCTTATGGGTGGCCCACGAGGGTCAGGGGCATGCCCAGGGGGGGGGGGCAGGCGCGCCCCCTGCCTCGTGGCCACCTCGGGCACCTTCTCGTGTGGATTTTTCTTCCCAAAAATCATATATATTCCAAAAACAATCTCCACCGGTTTTTATCCCGTTTGGACTCCGTTTGATATGGATATTCTGTGAAACAAAAAACATGCAACAAACAGGAACTGTCACTAAGCACTGGATCAATATGTTAATCCCAAAAATAGTATAAAAAGTTGCCAAAAGTATATGAAAGTTGTAGAATATTGGCATGGAACAATCAAAAATTATAGATACGATGGAGATGTATCAGGACCCCGCTGCCACGGGAGGGTAGGACAAAAGATGTCATGCAAGTTCTTTCCATAAGCACGTATGACTATTTAGGGAATACATGCCTACATTATATTGCTGAATATGAGCTAGTGCCATATCGCCCTAGGTTATAACTGTCTCATGATGAATATCATCCAACAAATCACTGGTCCAATGCCTACAAATTTATCCTATATTGTTCTTCCTAAGTTACTACTGCTTCCATTACTATTGCACTTGTTACAAAACTACTGCTACCACTGTTACTATTACCATTGCTAATGCTACTATTATCAAAACTATCATATTACTTTGCTACTGATCACGTTGTTGCAGATAATTAATCTCCAGGTGTGGTTGAATTGACCACTCAGCTGCCAATGCCTTCAAATATTCTTTGGCTCCCCTTGTGTCGAATCTATAAATCTAGGTTGAATACTCTACCCTCGAAAACTGTTGTGATCCCCTATACTTGTGGGTTATCAGGAACTACCAGGAATGCCACCAGACCGAGAGCTTGAGTTTGCAATTGACCTTGTGCCTGGGACCGCACCGTAATACAAGAAGTATTATCGGATGCCTTCCTATGAATTAGTGGAATTAAAGAAACAGCTTGATGAGATCCTTCAAGGACACATCCGTCCAAGGTCTTCACCATGGGGATCACCCGCAATCTTCATGGACAAGAAAGACAACAGTCTCCGAATGTGTGTGGATTACCGTTAGTTGAATGATGTGACTATCAAGAACAACTATCCGCTTCCGAGGATTGATGATTTGTCCGACCAACTTAGTGGGGCAAAAGTATTCTCCAAGATTGATTTGAGGACCGGATATCACCAACTCAATATCAAGAAGGAGGATATTCCTAAGACCGCGTTCACCACTCGATACAGTCTTTATGAATATACAGTCATGTCATTTGGCCACACCAATGCCCCCGCTTTCTTCATGCACTTGACGAATAAAGTGTTCATGGATTTCTTGGATAAATTTGTGGTGGTATTCATTGATGACATCCTCATATACTTGAAAGGTGAAGAAGAGCACAAGGGACATCTCAGAGCAGTCTTGCAAAGAATCCGTGACCCTTAGCTATATGCGAAATTCAACAAATGTGAATTTGGGCTCAAGAAAGTCAGATTTTTGGGGCATGTTCTTTCAGCAGTAAATCATAGCCATGGATCCAAGCAAATTGATGGACGTGCTTGATTGGACAACACCCACGATAGTAACTGAGATCCGAAGTTTCCTTGGATTAGCCGGATATTACCGTCGGTTCATCGAAGGCTTCTCTAAGATCGCCAAGCCCATGACAGAACTCCTCAAGAATGATAAGAAGTTTGTACGGTCTGAGGACTGTGAGAAAAGTTTCAATGAATTAAAGACCCGGTTGACGTCAGCACCTTTGTTGACCCTCCCAGACATCTACCGCAGATTTGATGTATACTGTGACGCATCCAGGAGAGGTATTGGATGTGTACTCATGCAAGATGGCAAGGTTGTGGCATACGCATCTCGACAGCTATGACCCCATGAAGAGAACAACCCGACCCATGATTTGGAATTGACCGCAGTTGTGCACAGATTAAAATTTTCGAGGCACTACCTCATTGGCAAAAGATGTCAGATATTTACCGACCCCAAGAGTCTCAAGTATATATTCACCCAACCGGACTTGAACCTCCGACAGCGAAGATGGCCCGAATTGGTCAAGGATTATGATCTTGGGATAAATTATCATCCCGGTAAGGCCAATGTGGTTGCTGATGCCCTCAGCCGCAAACCCGCCAATCTGAACGCCCTGATGGAGTCCTTGCCTCCCGAACTCCAAGAAGAGATCGCTCAGCTTAACCAGGTTATTGTTGAGGCTTACCTTGCCAATATATTGGAAGTTACCCCTACCCTCGAAGAAGAAATCCGCATGGCCCAACAAGATGAATCAGTCCTGCAACACCATGTCAAGCATATGCAAGAAGGCAAGACCCAGGATTTCTCGAAGGATGAGTAATGTACTCTATGGTTTCCTGGACGGATTTGCGTAATTGAGAAAGCAGACCTGAGAAAGAAGATCTTGACAGAAGCGCACGGATCTTCGTACTCGATTCATCCAGGAGGTATCAAGATGTATGAAGATCTTCGTCAGGCATTTTGGTGGGATGGAATGAAGAAGGACATCACCTATTTTGTCGCTTGTTGTGATATATGGAACAAATTAAAGGCGGAACATCAGAAACCCGCCGAACTTCTTCAACCTTTGCCCGTTCCACAATGGAAGTGGGACGATGTCAACATCGATTTCATGACAGGTTTACCAAAGACTCGCCTAGGCAATGATGCAGTATGGGTTGCGGTGGACATGCTGACAAAAGTAGCTCACTTCATTCCCATCCAAACCACCTATCGAGCCGATCAACTCGCACAACTATATGTGTCTAGAATCATCAGTTTGCATGGAGTACCAAGAACTATCACTTCCGACAGAGGTTCTCTCTTTACCTCAGCATTCTGGTCACGGTTCCATCAAGCTTTGGGGACTACACTAAAGTACAGCACTGCCTATCATCCTCAGATTGACGGGCAGACTGAGCAAGTAAATCAAATACTTGAAGATATGCTCCGAGCATGTGCTTTGGCCTAAGGGACCAAGTAGGAAGATTGTCTACCTTATGCTGAGTTCTCCTACAACAACAGTTTCCAGACCAGCCTCAAGATGTCACCATATGAAGCTCTATATGGCCGTAAGTGCCGCACTCCATTAAATTGTTATCAAACCAGATATAGCCGCATTTTCGGAACTGACTTAATGATGGAGGCTGAAAAGCAAGTCAAGGATATCCGAGATAGACTGCAATTGGCTAAGTCCCGAGAAAGGAGCTACTATGACTCAAAGCACCGCCAGATCAGTTTTGAGCCCGGAGAGTATGTTTACATCCGAGACACACCCATGAAAGGAGTCAAGAAGTTTCAGAGCCGAGGAAAACTTGCACCCAGATATATTGGTCCGTTCCCAGTTATGTCCAGAGTTGGTACAATTGCTTATCAGTTGGAACTACCATCAGAATTGTCAGAAGTGCAGAATGTGTTCCATGTCTCACAGTTGAGAAGGTGTATCTTGCCACCCAAGAAAAGGAGTGATATGGCAGAGATAGAGCTTGCTAAGGACTTAATCTATGAAGAGAAACCATTCCGAATATTGGATGAAATAGAAAGAGTCACTCGCAGTAAGGTGAATTTTTTTATAAGGGTACAATGGGAGCATCACACCGAGGAAGAAGCAACTTCGGAAAGAGAGGACTTTTTAAGAGCAGTCTATCCGGAATTGTTTTCTCGAGCAACCGAATCTCGAGGACGACACTCATCCTAAGTGGGGGAGGTTTTTGACACCCTGGTTTTTGCTCTTTTTCTTTTTCTGGATTTCATTGCCTTTTGTTTGACTTTGGATTTTGAATCAATTCAGTTGGACTTAACCACTTGTGCATTTACTTGATTTTCACCCAAGAGAACCACCTCCCTCTCAAACACCTCATTTCCTCTTTGATATATCACAAAATGTCCATAGGAATATTTTTAATAAATGAAAAATACTCATTTCTTTGCTGAAATCACACTTAAGTCACTTATGCTCCAAAGAAATTCTCATTATTCTTGCCGACAAAAATATGAGAAACATTCCTGAATATTCCTTTGACTTTGGCACACCTCCCTGTGCAACAATATTTCATAGTTATTTGGAATATTTTTGCTACAGAAAATATTTTCTGTTCTGGCTAGAAAATGCAGTTTGTACAGGAAGTGCATTTTTCCTTGACCCAATGAAGCTGAAATTTTTAGGGCTTCATTACCCTCCTAAGAAACCCTTAACCTCCAAAGATTATCCCTAAACTCCTAGATTTCTCACTATTAACATCACAAGTTTCTGTCCAGAAACATGCCAGGATGCAACACTCCCACGCAATTGACCTGTGCTCAACTCAAGAGCTTGGATCAACCCAACCTAGCCAGGACTACACGCCAGACATGATTTTAATGAGCTGCGTGGCGTGATACCAGAGTTCACGTGGTGACCACGCGTGTGCATGATGCCAGGCAACTAGTCGACGCGCTCTGGATGCCGCCGACGTCTCTGTGGCGCTCGTGCTCGCTTCCCCGCTCGCCGTAGCTTGCCAAACCGTGCCACCATCCTCATCCCGAAGCCATTAACTCCCCCCTGGCGCTTGCCTACATCGGAGCTTGCCGCAGCGAGCACGGGCATGACGCGGCCAAGCGTACAGTGTACCCGTGCCCCTATGGTCGTCTCCACCCGAGCCCCTGTGCTCGTCTCCTCCCTCTCATAGTGGCTGCATGAACCCCGGCCTCGTCTCCCCCTCTCACTGGAGCTCTTTGTCGTCGTGCATGATACGTCTCCAACGTATCTATAATTTTTGATTGCTCCATGCTATTATATTATCTATTTTGGATGTTAATGGGCTTTATTTTACACTTTATATCACTTTTGGGACTAACCTACTAATCGGAGGCCTAGCCCAAATTGCTGTTTTTTTGCCTATTTTAGGGTTTCGAAGAAAAGGAATATCAAACAGAGTCCAAACGGAATGAAACCTTCGGGAACGTGATTTTCTCAACAAACGTGATCCAGGAGACTTGGAGTGGGCATCAAGAAACAACAGAGGAAGCCACGAGGCAGGGGGGCGCGCCCTCCACCCTCGTGGGCCCCCTGTTGCTCCACCGACGTACTTCTTCCTCCTATATATATCCATGTACCCCCCAAACATCCAGGAGCACCACAAACACCTAATTCCACCGCCGCAACCTTCTGTACCCGAGAGATCCCATCTTGTGGCCTTTTCCAGAGCTCCACCGGAGGGGGCGTTGATCACGGAGTGCCTCTACATCAACTCCATGGCCTCTCCGGTGATGTGTGAGTAGTTTACTTCAGACCTTTGGGTCCATAGTTATTAGCTAGATGGCTACTTCTCTCTCTTTGGATCTCAATACAAAGTCCTCCTCGATCTTCTTGGAGATCTATTCGATGCAATCTTCTTTTGCGGTGTCTTTGTCGAGATCCGATGAATTGTGGGTTTATGATCCAGTTTATCTATGAACAATATTTGATTCTCCTCTGAATTCTTTTATGTATGATTGGTTTATCTTTGCAAGTCTCTTAGAATTATCAGTTTGGTTTGGCCTACTAGATTGATCTTTCTTGCAATGGGAGAAGTGCTTAGCTTTGGGTTCAATCTTGCGGTGTTCGAGCCCAGTGACAGAAAGGGAACCGACACGTATTGTATTGTTGCCATCGAGGATAAAAAGACAGGGTTTATATCATATTGCATGAGTTTATCCCTCTACATCATGTCATCTTCCTTAAAGCATTACTCTGTTCTTATGAACTTAATACTCTAGATGCATGCTGGATAGCGGTCGATGTGTGGAGTAATAGTAGTAGATGCAGAATCGTTTCGATCTACTTGTCTCGGACGTGATGCCTATATACATGATCATACCTAGATATTCTCATAACTATGCTCAATTCTATCAATTGCTCGATAGTAATTCGTTTACCCACCATAATACTTATTCTCTTGAGAGAAGCCACTAGTGAAACCTATGGCCCCCGGGTCTATCTTCCATCATATTAATCTTCCAATACTTAGTTATTTCTTTTGCCATTTATTTTACTTTGCATCTTTATTTCTCTTTATCATAAAAATACCAAAAATATTATCTTATCATATCTATCAAATCTCACTCTTGTAAGTGACCGTGAAGGGATTGACAACCCCTTTATCGCGTTGGTTGCGAGGTTCTTATTTGTTTGTGTAGGTGCATGGGACTTGAGCGTGATCTCCTACTGGATTGATACCTTGGTTCTCAAAAACCGAGGGAAATACTAACGCTACTTTACTGCATCACCCTTTCCTCTTCAAGGGAAAACCAACGCAATGCTCAAGAGGTAGCAAGAAGGATTTCTGGCGCCGTTGCCGGGGAGATTCGCGCCAAGTCAAGTCAAGCACAAGTCAAGAGATACCAAGTACCCATCACAAACTCTTACCCCTCGCATCACATTATTTGCCATTTGCCTCTCGTTTTCCTCTCCCCCACTTTACCATTGCCGTTTTATTCGCCCTCTTTTCCTCTCTTCCTCTCTTTTTCTATTTGCCTTTTTTGACGCGCTTCTTGTTTGCTCATGTGTTGGATCACTTGCTTGTCATGATGGCTCAAGATAATACTAAATTGCGTGACTTTGCCAATACCAACAATAATGATTTTATTAGCACTCCGATTGCTCCTCTTACCGATGCCGAATCTTGTGAAATTAATACTGCTTTGCTGAATCTTGTCATGAAAAATCCTTTTTCTGGCCTTCCTAGTGAAGATGCCGCTACCCATCTAAACAACTTTGTTGAATAGTGTGATATGCAAAAGAAGAAAGATGTGGACAATGATATTGTTAAATTGAAGCTATTTCCCTTTTCCCTTGGAGATCGTGCTAAATCTTGGTTTTCGTCTTTGCCTAAAAATAGTATTGATTCATGGAATAAGTGCAAAGATGCTTTTATCTCTAAGTATTTTCCTCCCGCTAAGATCATCTCTCTTAGAAACAATATTATGAATTTTAAGCAACTTGATCATGAACATGTTGTACAATCTTGGGAGAGGATGAAATCAATGATACGTAATTGCCCATCACATGGTTTGAATTTATGGATGATTATACAGAATTTTTATGCCGGATTGAATTTTGCTTCTAGAAATCTTTTAGATTCGGCGGCCGGACGCACTTTTATGGAAATCACTTTAGGAGAAGCTACCAAACTCCTGGATAATATTACGGTTAATTATTCTCAATGGCACACTGAAAGATCTACTAGTAACAAAGTGCATGCAATTAAACAGATCAATGTTTTGAGTGGAAAGATGGATGAACTTATGAAATTGTTTGCTAATAAGAGTGCTCCTGCTGATCTTAATGATATGCCTTTGTCTACTTTGATTGAGAATAATACTGAATCTATGGATGTGAATTTTGTTGGTAGGAACAATTTTGGTAATAACGCGTATAGAGGTAATTTTAATTGTAGGTCGTTTCCTAGTAATTCCTCTAATAATTATGGTAATTACTACAACAATTCTAATGGAAATTTTAATAAGATGCCCTCTAATTTTGAATCTAATATTAAAGAATTTATTAGTTCGCAAAAGAGTTTCAATGCTTTGATTGAAGAAAAATTGCTTAAGATTGATGAGTTGGCTAGGAACATTGATACAATTTCTCTTGATGTTGATTATTTGAAACTTAGATCTATTCCACCTAAGCATGATATCAATGAGTCTCTCAAAGGCATCCCTTCTTTCGTCTTCGTCTATCGGTAACTTTACTTGGAGCTATATTTTTATTCACCACATGATATGTGTTTTGCTTGGAGCGTCTTGTATGATTTGAGACTTTGATTTTTAGTTTACCAAAATCATCCTTGTTGTACACACCTTTTGAGAGAGACTCACATGTTTGGTAATTTATTAGAATACTCTATGTGCTTCACTTATATCTTTTGAGCTATATAGTTTTTGCTCTAGTACCTCACTTATATCTTTTAGAGCACGGCGGTGGTTTTGTTTTATAGAAATAATTGATCTCTCATGCTTCACTTATATTATTTTGAGAGTCTTTTAGAACAACATGGCAATAATAAAAACTTCCATATAAGTGTATTGAATACTATGAGAAGTTTGAGAGTTGATAATTGTTTTGAGATATGGAGATGGTGATATTAGAGTCGTGCTAGTTGAGTAGTTGTGAATTTGAGAAATACTCGTGTTAAAGTTTGTGATTCCCGTAGCATGCTCGTATGGTTAACCATTATGTGATGAAGTCGGAGCATGATTTATTTATTAATTGTCTTCCTTATAAGTGGCGGTCGGGGACGAGCGATGGTCTTTTCCTACCAATCTATCCCCCTAGAAGCATGCGCGTAATACTTTGTTTTGATAACTTGTATATTTTTGCAATAAGTATGTGAGTTCTTTATGACTAATGTTGAGTCCATGGATTATACGCACTCTCACCCTTCCACCATTGCTAGCCTCTCTAGTATCGCGCAACTTTCGCCGGTACCATAAACCCATCATATACCTTCCTCAAAACAGCCACCATACCTACCTATTATGGCATTTCCATAGCCATTCCGAGATATATTGCCATGCAACTTTCCATCATTCCATTGTTATGACACGTTTCATCATTGTCATATTGCTTGTGTGATCATGTAGTTGACATCGTATTTATGGCAAAGCCACCGTTCATAATTTTCATACATGTCACTCATGCATCATTGCACATCGCGGTACACCGCCGGAGGCATTCACACACTATTAGGGAAAACCTTATACACAGATGTTTATCAGTAGCGCGGTTTAAAAGTGGGCGCTACTGCTAATTAGTAGTAGCGAGGGGTATAAAAACCGCGCTACTACTAAATTGATAGTAGTAGCGAGGGGTATAAACCCGCGCTGCTACTAAGTGGTCTCCAACAATGCCCCCTGGATAGGCCATAGTAGTAGCGAGGGGTATAAAACCGGCGCTACTACTAAGTAAGTAGTAGTAGCAGCGCAGATAAGACCCCCACGCTACTACTAAGCGTGTCCACCTCGGCCCAATCCACACTCCCACCCCACCACTCTCTCTCTCTCTCATCCCTAAAAATACTCTCTCACGAACTCACATGTTCCTCGGTCCACCCCACCCCGGCTCCTCTCCCCATGATATCCTCGCCGCCTCCACCACCCACGTCGGCCGGTTCCGGTGAGCATCGGTCGCGCGGAATACTCCTCCAAGCTTCGCCCCTCCCTCCCCTCCGTCCAGATCCGACATGGCTGCAGTTCTTACACGGCCACCCTCCCCTCCACCGCGCTCTCGCACCACTTCATCCCGCTCCTCCGCCGCCAGGCCTGCCGCCGCCGCCTCCTTTGCCTGCGGCCCGCTGCGCGCCGCCGATCGCCGGGATATCTGAGGCTCCATCCCGTCCCGGCCGGGCCAGATCAGATCCGCGGCGCGATGGAGTGGGAGACGGTGCAGCACTTGGAGCTCCGCCACGCCGGCGGCCGCCGCGGGGCCGGCGCCCCCGCGCGCCCGCTGCAGCCGCACGCCGCCGTCTTCTGCGCCTCCCAGGCCATCGTCGCCGTCGCCGTCGGCACCCACATCATTAGTACGTACGCCCCCCCTTCTCTTCGCTGCTGCTGATCTGAGCAGGGCGGCGCTCGAACCGGACCATCTCGGGTCGCGGGAATGCCTTCGCCCCGTGTAGCTTCGGTGATCTGAGTTCAACCACTTCATGGACGCGAGACTGCTGTGGCCGTGCATGGGTTCAGCTCTCGGTAGGACTACTCGAATTTGACTTGCTGGGGCGGTGGAAATGGGTGTGGACCTCCAATTCTGGGCTCCTGAGTCTACCGTGTGTAGTTGCGGTCACTGATCTGAGTAGCTCAGCTAACCCGCAAGTGAGATTGATCAACTACGAGTCCAGCTCTCGCCTCGCCGGGAGTACCATGGACCCGTACTAACCGACTAGTTAGTTAGTCTTAGTCCACACAGATCACTCGCATAGCTCATTTTCGGCACCCAGGACACCTCTTGGGCCTGAGCAGAGCGAGGGCGAGGCCGAGTACTCTGAGGACCTCAAGGTCTTCGTCGGATACTAGTAGTCGTTACGTCCAAGGGATGTGGCTCCGTTCAAGATTCCGGCGTCAGTTGCGTGCTGGTTGGGGGTCCATCGCCAAGGTGAAGGGGAGATTTACTCTCTCATCCGCTCTTTGATTCGTTTCCCGGTCTGCTCTGTATCCTGAAATACACGCCGGCTATGTGTTAATTGGCTCTGAGATTTGTGTTTGCCGAATACTCCCTCCGTTCCAAATTACTCGTCGCAGAAATGGATGTATCTAGAACTAAAATACATCTAGATACATCCATACCTGCGACAAGTAATTCAGAACCCTAAGTGCAATGAGAATTTCCATTGACGAGTGCAAAGAAAGAACCGCTAGTTTTCATGATAATAAGGATGAAGATCTAAAGGTGATTGATGTGTCCCCTATTAAATCTTTGTTTTGCAATATGAATCTTGACAATGATGGGACTAGAGATGAGTCAACTTTAATTAAAAGGCGTTCAAATGATTTGGAGTTTTTAGATCTTGACGCAAAAATTCTTAAAAGTGGGATTGAAGAGATTAAAACTTTAGATAGCAATGAACCATTATCTTGGATTTCAAGGAATTTAATTATGATAATTGCTCTTTGATAGATTGTATTTCCTTGTTGCAATCCGTGCTAAATTCTCCTGATGCTTATAGTCAAAATAAAGCTTTTACTAAACATATCGTTGATGCTTTGATGCAATCTTATGAAGAAAAACTTGAGTTGGAAGTTTCTATCCCTAGAAAACTTTATGATGACTGGGAACCTACTATTAAAATTAAAATTAAATATCATGAGTTCTATGCTTTGTATGATTTGGGTGCTAGTGTTTCCACGATTGCAAAAACTTTGTGTGATTTGTTAGGTTTCCGTGATTTTGATGATTGTTCTCTAAACTTGCACCTTGCGGATTCCACTATTAAGAAACCTATGGGAAGAATTAATGATGTTATTATTGTTGCAAATAGGAATTATGTGCCCGTAGATTTCATTATTCATGACATAGATTGCAACCCTTCATGTCCTATTATTCTTGGTAGACCTTTCCGTAGAACGATTGGTGCAATTTATTGATATGAAGGAAGGGAATATTAAATTCCAATTTCCATTAAGGAAAGGCATGAAACACTTCCCTAGAAAGAAAGTTAAATTACCATATGAATCTATTATGAGAGCCACTTATGGATTGCCTACCAAAGATGGCAATACCTAGATCTATCCTTACTTTTATGCCTAGCTAGGGGCGTTAAACGATAGTGCTTGTTGGGAGGCAACCCAATTTTATTTTTGTTCCTTACTTTTTGCTTCTGTTTAGTAATAAATAATTTATCTAGACTCTATTTTGGTTGTGTTTTTTGTGTTTAATTAGTGTTTGTGCCAAGTAGAACCGTTGGGAAAACTTGGGGAAAGTCTTTTCGATCTTGCTGTAAAAAACAGAAACTTTAGCCCTCACGAGAATTGCTGCCATTTTTATTTGGATAGTGATATTTAGGTAATTCTTTTTGAAGATGATTAATAGATAAATTACTCACGTCCATAAATTTATTTTAGAATTTTTGGGGTTCCAAAAGTTCACGTTAGCTACATATTACTACGCACTGTTTCGTTTTTGACAAATTCTGTTT
Source organism: Triticum urartu (assembly GCF_003073215.2). Lineage (NCBI taxonomy): Eukaryota > Viridiplantae > Streptophyta > Magnoliopsida > Poales > Poaceae > Triticum > Triticum urartu. The sequence continues at coordinate 685,904,232 of NC_053024.1, forward strand.
TTCGCGTGTTGTTTGCTTATTTTGATGAATCTACGGCTAGTAAAAGAGTTTATAAACCATAGAGAAGTTGGAATACAGTAGATTTAACACCAATATAAATCAAAAATGAGTTCATTACAGTACCTTGAAGTGGTGTTTTGTTTTGTTTCGCTAACGGCGCTCACGAGATTTTCTATTGTGAGTTTTGTGTTGTGAAGTTTTCATGTTTTGGGTAAAGAATTGATGGATTATGGAACAAGGAGTGGCAAGAGCGTAAGCTTTGGGATGCCCATGGCACCCCAAGGTAAAATTCAAGGACACCAAAAAGCCTAATCTTGGGGATGCCCCGGAAGGCATCCCTTCTTTCGTCTTCGTCTATCGGTAACTTTACTTGGAGCTATATTTTTATTCACCACATGATATGTGTTTTGCTTGGAGCGTCTTGTATGATTTGAGACTTTGATTTTTAGTTTACCAAAATCATCCTTGTTGTACACACCTTTTGAGAGAGACTCACATGTTTGGTAATTTATTAGAATACTCTATGTGCTTCACTTATATCTTTTGAGCTATATAGTTTTTGCTCTAGTACCTCACTTATATCTTTTAGAGCACGGGTGGTGGTTCTATTTTATAGAAATAATTGATCTATCATGCTTCACTTATATTATTTTGAGAGTCCTTTAAGAACAACATGGCAATAATAAAAACTTTCATACAAGTGCATTGAATACTATGAGAAGTTTGATACTTGATAATTGTTTTGAGATATGGAGATGGTGATATTAGAGTCGTGCTAGTTGAGTAGTTGTGATTTGAGAAATACTTGTGTAAAGTTTGTGATTCCCGTAGCATGCACGTATGGTGAACCGTTATGTGATGAAAGTCGGAGCATGATTTATTTATCAATTGCTTCCTTATAAGTGGCGGTCGGGGACGAGCGATGGTCTTTTCTACCAATCTATCCCCCTAGAAGCATGCCGCGTAATACTGTTTTTTGATAACTTGTAGATTTTTTGCAATAAGTATGTTGAGTTTCTTTATGACTAATGTTGAGTCATGGATTATACGCACTCTCACCCTTCCACCATTGCTAGCCTCTCTAGTACGCGCAACTTTCGCCGTACCATACACCACCATATACTTCCTCAAAACAGCCACCATACCTACCTATTATGGCATTTCCATAGCCATTCGAGATATTGCATGCAACTTTCCACCGTTCCGTTTATTATGACACGTTTCATCATTGACATATTGCTTTGTGTGATCATGTAGTTGACATATGTATTTGGTGGCAAAGCCACGTTCATAATCTTTCATACATGTCAGCTCATGCAATCATCTGCACATCCCGGTACACCGCGGAGGCATTCACACACTATTAGGGAAAACCTTATACACAGATGTTTATCAGTAGCGCGGTTTAAAAGTGGGCACTACTGCTAATTAGTAGTAGCGAGGGTTATAAAAACCGCGCTACTACTAAATTGATAGTAGTAGCGAGGGGTATAAACCCGCGCTGCTACTAAGTGGTCTCCAACAATGCCCCTGGATAGGCCATAGTAGTAGCGAGGGGTATGAAACCGGCGCTACTACTAAGTAAGTAGTAGTAGCAGCGCAGATAAGACCCCCACGCTACTACTAAGAGTGTCCACCTCGGCCCGATCCACACGCCCACCCCACCACTCTCTCTCTCATCCCTAAAATAAAAATACTCTCTCACGAACTCACATGTTCCTCGGTCCACCCCACCCTGGCTCCTCTCCTCACGATCTCCTCGCCGCCTCCACCACCCACGCCGGCCGGTTCCGGTGAGCATCGGTCGCGCAGAATACTCCTCCAAGCTCCGCCCCTCCCTCCCCTCCGTCCAGATCCGACATGGCTGCAGTTCTTACACGGCCACCCTCCCCCCACCGCGCTCTCGCACCACTTCATCCCGCTCCTCCGCCGCAGCCCTGCGCGGCTCCTGCTGGGCCGTGTCAGCGCTGCGGACGCCGCGGAGATCTGAGGCTCATCCCGTCGGCCGGGCCAGATCAGATCCGGCGGCGATGGAGTGGGAGACGGTGCAGCACTGGAGCTCGCACGCCGCGGCCGCCGCGGGGCGGCGCCCGCCGCGCCCGCTGCGGCCGCACGCCGCCGTCTCTGCGCCTCCCAGGCATCGTCGCCGTCGCGTCGCACCCACATCATTAGGTACGTACGCCCCCCCTTCTCTTCGCTGCTGCTGATCTGAGCAGGGCGGCACTCGAACCGGACCATCTCGGGTCGCGGGAATGCCTTCGCCCCGTGTAGCTTCGGTGATCTGAGTTCAACGATTTCATGGACGCGAGACTGCTGTGGCCGAGCATGGGTTCAGCTCTCGCTAGGACTACTCGAATTTGACTTGCTGGGGCGGTGGAAATGGGTGTGGACCTCCAATTCTGGGCTCCTGAGTCTACCGTGTGTAGTTGCGGTCACTGATCTGAGTAGCTCAGCTAACCCGCAAGTGAGATTGATCAACTACGAGTCCAGCTCTCGCCTCGCCGGGAGTACCATGGACCTGTACTAACTGACTAGTTAGTTAGTCTTAGTCCACACAGATCACTCGCATAGCTCGTTTTCGGCACCCAGGACACCTCTTGGGCCTGAGCAGAGCGAGGGCGAGGCCGAGTACTCCGAGGACCTCAAGGTCTTCGTCGGATACTAGTAGTCGTTACGTCCAAGGGATGTGGCTCCGTTCAAGATTCCGGCGTCAGTTGCGTGCTGGTTGGGGGTCCATCGCCAAGGTGAAGGGGAGATTTACTCTCTCATCCGCTCTTTGATTCGTTTCCCGGTCTGCTCTGTATCCTGAAATACACGCCGGCTATGTGTTAATTGGCTCTGAGATTTGTGTTTGCCAAATACCCCCTCCGTTCCAAATTACTCGTCGCAGAAATGGATGTATCTAGAACTAAAATACATCTAGATACATCATACCTGCGACAAGTAATTGGAACCCTAAGTGCATGAGAAATTCATTGACCGAGTGCAGAAAGAACCGCTTAGTTTTCATGATAATAGGATGAAGATCTAAGGTGATTGATGTGTCCCTATTAAATCTTTTTGTTTTGCAATAATGAATCTTGACAATGATGGGACTAGATGAGTCAACTTTAGTTAGAAGGCGTTCCCAAAATGATTCGGAGTTTTTAGATCTTGATGCAAAAATTTAAAAGTGGGATTGAAGAGGTTAAAACTTTAGATAGCAATGAACCCACTATCTTGGATTTCAAGGAATTTAATTATGATAATTGCTCTTTGATAGATTGTATTTCCTTGTTGCAATCGTGCTAAATTCTCCTCATGCTTATAGTCAAAATAAAGCTTTTACTAAACATATCGTTGATGCTTTGATGCAATCTTATGAAGAAAAACTTGAGTTGGAAGTTTCTATCCCTAGAAAACTTTATGATGAGTGGGAACCTACTATTAAAATTAAAATTAAAGATCATGAATGCTATGCTTTGTGTGATTTGGGTGCTAGTGTTTCCACGATTCCAAAGACTTTGTGTGATTTGTTAGGTTTCCGTGATTTTGATGATTGCTCTCTAAACTTGCACCTTGCGGATTCCACTATTAAGAAACCTATGGGAAGAATTAATGATGTTATTATTGTTGCAAATAGGAATTATGTGCCCGTAGATTTTATTGTTCTTGACATAGATTGCAATCCTTCATGTCCTATTATTCTTGGTAGACCTTTCCTTAGAACGATTGGTGCAATTATTGATATGAAGGAAGGAAATATTAGATTCCAATTTCCATTAAGGAAAGGCATGGAACACTTTCCTAGAAAGAAAATAAATTACCATATGAATCTATTATGAGAGCCACTTACGGATTGCCTACCAAAGATGGCAATACCTAGATCTATCTTGCTTGTTATGCCTAGCTAGGGGCGTTAAACGATAGCGCTTGTTGGGAGGCAACCCAATTTTATTTTTATTCCTTGCTTTTTGCTCCTGTTTAGTAATAAATAATTTATCTAGCCTCTGTTTTGGTTGTGTTTTTGTGTTTAATTAGTGTTTGTGCCAAGTAGAACCGTGGGAAAGACTTGGGGGAAGTCTTTTTGATCTGCTGTAAAAAACAGAAACTTTAGCGCTCACGAGAATTGCTGCCATTTTTATTTGATAGTAATATTTAGTCAATTCTTTTTGAAGAATGATTAAATAGATAAATTCCACACGTCCAGAAATTTATTTTAGAATTTTTGGGGTTACAAAAGTTCACGTTAGCTACATATTACTACGCACTGTTTCGTTTTTGACAAATTCTGTTTTTCCGCGTGTTGTTTGGCTTATTTGATGATCTACGGTTAGTAAAAGAGTTTTAAACCATAGAGAGTTGGAATACAGTAGATTTAACACCAATATAAATCAAGAATGAGTTCATTACAGTACTTGAAGTGGTGTTTTTTGTTTTCTTTCGCTAACGGCGCTCACGAGATTTTCTATTTGAGTTTTGTGTTGTGAAGTTTCATGTTTTGGGTAAGAATTGATGGATTATGGAACAGGAGTGGCAAGAGTGTAAGCTTTGGGATGCCATGGCACCCCAAGGTAAAATTCAAGGACACAAAAGCCTAAATCTTGGGAATCCCCGGAGGCATCCCCTTCTTTCGTCTCGTCTATCGGTACTTTACTTGGAGCTATATTTTTATTCACCACATGATATGTGTTTTGGCTTGGAGCGTCTTGTATGATTTGAGTACTTTGATTTTAGTGTACCAATCATCCTGTTTGTACACACCTTTTGAGAGAGACTCACATGTTTGGTAATTATTAGAATACTCTATGTGCTTCACTTATATCTTTTAAGCTATATAGTTTTGCTCTAGTACTCACTTAATATCTTTTAGAGCAGGGCGGTGGTTTTGTTTGATTAGAATATTGATATCTCATGCTTCACTTATATTATTTTGAGAGTCTTTAGAATAACCATGGCATTAATAAAAACTTCATATAAGTGTATTGAAAACTAATGAGAAGTTTGAGACTTGAATAATTGTTTTGAGATATGGAGATGGTGATTAGAGTCGTGCTTAGTTGAGTAGTTGTGAATTTGAGAAATACTCGTGTTAAAGTTTGTGATTCCCGTATCATGCACGTATGGTTAACCATTATGTGATGAAGTCGGAGCATGATTTATTTATTAATTGTCTTCCTTATAAGTGGCGGTCGGGGACGAGCGATGGTCTTTTCCTACCAATCTATCCCCCTAGAAGCATGCGCGTAATACTTTGTTTTGATAACTTGTAGATTTTTGCAATAAGTATGTGAGTTCTTTATGACTAATGTTGAGTCCATGGATTATACGCACTCTCACCCTTCCACCATTGCTAGCCTCTCTAGTATCGCGCAACTTTCGCCGGTACCATAAACCCATCATATATCTTCCTCAAAACAGCCACCATACCTGTGTGATCATGTAGTTGACATAGTATTTGTGGCAAAGCCACCGTTCATAATTTTCATACATGTCAGTCATACATCATTGCACATCCCGGTACACCGCCGGAGGCATTCACACACTATTAGGGAAAACCTTATACACAGATGTTTATCAGTAGCGCGGTTTAAAAGTGGGCACTACTGCTAATTAGTAGTAGCGAGGGTTATAAAAACCGCGCTACTACTAAATTGATAGTAGTAGCGAGGGGTATAAACCCGCGCTGCTACTAAGTTGTCTCCAACAATGCCCCTGGATAGGCCATAGTAGTAGCGAGGGGTATGAAACCGGCGCTACTACTAAGTAAGTAGTAGTAGCAGCGCAGATAAGACCCCCACGCTACTACTAAGAGTGTCCACCTCGGCCCGATCCACACGCCCACCCCACCACTCTCTCTCTCATCCCTAAAATAAAAATACTCTCTCACGAACTCACATGTTCCTCGGTCCACCCCACCCCGGCTCCTCTCCTCACGATCTCCTCGCCGCCTCCACCACCCACGCCGGCCGGTTCCGGTGAGCATCGGTCGCGCAGAATACTCCTCCAAGCTCCGCCCCTCCCTCCCCTCCGTCCAGATCCGACATGGCTGCAGTTCTTACACGGCCACCCTCCCCCCACCGCGCTCTCGCACCACTTCATCCCGCTCCTCCGCCACAAGGCCCGCCGCCGCCGCCTCCTTTGCCTGCGGCCCGCTGCGCGCCGCCGACCGCCGGGAGATCTGAGGCTCCATCCCGTCCCGGGCCAGATCAGATCCGCGGCGCGATGGAGTGGGAGACGGTGCAGCACTTGGACCTCCGCCACGCCGGCGGCCGCCGCGGGGCCGGCGCCCCCGCGCGCCCGCTGCAGCCGCACGCCGCCGTTTTCTGCGCCTCGCAGGCCATCGTCGCTGTCGCCGTCGGCACCCACGTCATTAGTACGTACGCCCCCCCTTCTCTTCGCTGCTGCTGATCTGAGCAGGGCGGCACTCGAACCGGACCATCTCGGGTCGCGGGAATGCCTTCGCCCCGTGTAGCTTCGGTGATCTGAGTTCAACGATTTCATGGACGCGAGACTGCTGTGGCCGAGCATGGGTTCAGCTCTCGCTAGGACTACTCGAATTTGACTTGCTGGGGCGGTGGAAATGGGTGTGGACCTCCAATTCTGGGCTCCTGAGTCTACCGTGTGTAGTTGCGGTCACTGATCTGAGTAGCTCAGCTAACCCGCAAGTGAGATTGATCAACTACGAGTCCAGCTCTCGCCTCGCCGGGAGTACCATGGACCTGTACTAACTGACTAGTTAGTTAGTCTTAGTCCACACAGATCACTCGCATAGCTCGTTTTCGGCACCCAGGACTCCTCTTGGGCCTGAGCAGAGCGAGGGCGAGGCCGAGTACTCCGAGGACCTCAAGGTCTTCGTCGGATACTAGTAGTCGTTACGTCCAAGGGATGTGGCTCCGTTCAAGATTCCGACGTCAGTTGCGTGCTGGTTGGGGGTCCATCGCCAAGGTGAAGGGGAGATTTACTTGCTCATCCGCTCTTTGATTCGTTTCCCGGTCTGCTCTGTATCCTGAAATACACGCCGGCTATGTGTTAATTGGCTCTGAGATTTGTGTTTGCCAAATACCCCCTCCGTTCTAAATTACTCGTCGCAGAAATGGATGTATCTAGAACTAAAATACATCTAGATATATCCATACCTACGACAAGTGATTCAGAACGGAGGGAGTATATTCGAGTACCTAACAAGAGGCTAATGAGAGACTTTATACAGAGTAGTTTTATCTACATCAGTTATCGTGTATTAGGGAGAACTGATACATTTTTCCAAGTCATTTCTGTCATGATTAGGATAGAGACTTCGGAGTCGGGACGTTTTGTTTCAGTGTAGTGTCAGGTTGTCCAAGCGATTAAATTGAAAAGAAAATCCTCTGATAAGATTAGCATATACGGTGTGCTTCATGCATCCAAGAGACCAATACGTCTTCTCTTCTCTGTGGAGAGAAGCTGATTTTAATGATGATTCTTTGTGTTCCATAGTTTAAAAGGCAACCATTTTGCACTGGATAACCAAGTATTCTGCCAGGGTTAAATTTATTTAAGAATGCTGTTCTACACTTTTGCTTATTGTACGCTCCTCCTTTTGCCCATTTTATTTTCTTTGGCAATGTACTCTGATTTAGCCAGGACATCACATGACCGTGCTCAGCGTATAGTAAGAGCAAGATACTTCAGAAACAAAACATCACTTGGCTTTATAAGTTTTTTCCGGGCGGGAAGCTTTTTTACATGATGATTATTGTTGCAATATGCTGGAGGATTTGGACCCTCCACAATAAAGTTACGTTTGATAACCATGTTGTTCATTCTTCTCTGGAGGCTGTTTTCACCGCCTGCTCGTTTCTGATGTATTTGGCAGGTTTGCTAAAGGAAGATGAAAAGGTGAAGCTCCAGGTTGGAGTGAAGAGGCTGGCTCACGCGGCTGCTGCGCTGGTGGACAGATGTCATCCTCGAGGCAGGCCACTCTTAGGAGACAGAGATGGGATCCAGATTGGCTAGAAGTTCAGCGCTCGGTCCTTTTGCTCGCTGTTTCCCACTGGGGTTTGATGTCCGCTGGGTTTATGTCTTCGGTAGTAGTTCGCTTAGTCGCAGAAGTTTACCAACATATCTTATCCTGGGTCTTTTGTTTCGTTGGGCTGTGGCTTGTGAGTGTCATCAGGTTTTCGCCCCATGGCGGATGGTCCGTTCTAGGATCGTCCTGCGGTGGGTTTCCTGATGATGCACCAACTCGCTCCCCCCCTTTTAGTTTCATTAGCTCTCAAAAACAGGAGGCGGTATCTTCCATTCTGTTAGTGGTTAGTGGTTTGGTCTCTAAGACAAATTGGATACAGCCTGATGTATTTCCGTTGATTGCGAAATTAATGGAAAGGGGTTGAGAGCCCGGTTGGAAAAATCACACGACCGTGCTCTGTTTCTTCTCAGGTCTAGCCTGATTCGAGCTTCCTGGACAGCCACAAGGCATGCCTTGGCCGCCATTGAGCAGAATGCCACTGGTGGCCAGCGGCGACAGAGTGCCGTCTCAGCAGACAAGGGAGTATCAAGCGAGACATCATCATCATCAAGCGAGCATGGGAGTTTTTCCTGCAAGCAAGTATCTCATTATCCTTACCTTCATCTGAACCACACTTGCATTTTTAAATCTCTGGAGAGTCAACATCGACCCCGGCGCTGGTGCAGGAGGTGTCCATGGGCAACGTCCTCAGTGCAAAGCTCGGCTAGGCCCCGGCCAGGCAGGCCTCTCTCCGCGTCGCCTGCCCAACACCGTACCCTGCACCACTGTCAACAAAGTCTGCTCGTCGGGGACGAAGGGTATCCATATTTCATCTCTTCACCTGCAATGTCTCCGTAGTTACTTGTCGCCACTGCTAAAAAACTTATGTTGTTGCCTGTTGGCCTGCTCCTTGCTATCTGAAGTATATATTTTTTGTCTATCGCTCATTCGCTATCTGAAGAATTTTATGAAGGTAATTTTAGTGTGTGTTTAGCTTTCAGTTTTGCTTCTACTTCACAGAGTGGAAGATCGTAAGAAAACATTGGATGATCTTTAATAATTATTCTTAGAAGTAAACCTGAGCAGTATTTGATGATATATTGTGAGTCACTAAAAATGTATACTGTTTTTTCTTCAGGATATGGATGACTATATGAAGGGATGCAGGTTTCTTCCCAAACTTAAGAATGAGATACCTGGTGAAACAAATGCTCCCTAGTCCCTACAGGGAAAGGTTGAGCAGCCTAGAGAATTTAGTACTGATCATGGTAAGGCCGACAAAGCCTGAAATCTCATTTTGATCCACGTTCAAAGATTACATGCTAGCATATATACTTGAAGTTGGCATGGAATATCAAAATTAAAAATACACTTTGCCTATTCCCTATTTTGAAGAGCAGTGGGAATCAATTTTCTGATGTTCTTTGTTGGCGATTTCCCTATCCATGAAATGATAAATTTTGAACAGATGTTAGCTGTCAAATATTTCAAGCATATATAGCTCAAATACACTAGTATTTCTTGAATACACCAAAACAAGAAGATAGCATGAACACGTACATCTAGGGTATGCATTTAGTAGGTGTTTTTCTGTTTTGAAGATTCATAATAGACTAAAAGAGACAGATAATTGAAGAAAATACCCTAAAGGATCTGCACGAGGTCGCGAACTAACAAGTTTTCACTTTCTCAACTGGGCGTAGGGTGATCGACGAGGACTACTGCCGCCCGATGGGAGTCGTGCTCTTCAACTACTCGGAGGCAGACTTCACCGTGAAGCCCCGCGACCGCGTCATACAGATTATCGTCCAAGTGATTGCGACGCAGGAGGTCCCCGGGGTGGAGGACCTCGACGCCACCGTCCGGAGGTCACCGAGGTGGAGGATGACGCCATCGTCCGGAGTTCCTCAAGGTGGAGGACCTCGACGCTTTGTACATACATATAGAGAAGTGGTCTGGTTAGGTTGGTGGTGAAACTCTAGGGAAGGTACCAACCTTTTGATGATGGTTGTGTGCATCCTCGTGATCTCTTCGAGTTGAGATGTTCAATGTTGCATCCATGAACACTGCAAGTGTTAGGATGGTTCTGTGAAATTTATTTTGCACTGGACGTGTCTCTGATCTCCATTCATGAATACTGCATCTATTTATTTTTTAATTCCTAATTTGTTACTAGTAGCGTTGGGAAAAAAGTGCCCTACTAGTATTTAGGATACTAGTAGCGCTGGTATTATAGGCACGCTACTACTACTTCATTAGTAGTAGGGCGAGTCTGTGATAGCAGTAGCGTGGGTGATAGCAGTAGCGTGGGTTTCACCCATGCTACTACTAACTATTAGCTGTAGTGCGATACTAGTAGCACGGGTACTCGCGCTGCTAGTAGCCTTTTTACCCGCGCTGCTAGCAGCCTTTTTCCTAGCAGTGACATAGAGTCATATTTTGTTCTAAGTATCGAGTTGTAATTTTTGAGTTGTAAGTAAATAAAGTGTGATGATCATCATTATTAGAGCATTGTCCCAGTGAGGAAAGGATGATGGAGACTATGATTCCCCCACAAGTCGGGATGGGACTTTGGGCGAAAAAAAGGAAAAAAAAAAGAAAAGAGGCCAAAAAGAAAAAAAAGAGAAAGAAGGCCCAAAGAAAAAAAATAAAAAAAAGAAAATGAGAGAAAAAGATAGAAGGGACAATGCTACTATCCTTTTTCCACACTTGTGCTTCAAAGTAGCACTATGATCTTGACGATAGAGAGTCTGCTATGATATCACTTTCATATACTAATGGAAATTTTTTATTATAGAACTTGGCTTGTATATTCCAATGATGGGCTTTCTCAAATTGCCCTAGGTCTTCATGAGCAAGCAAGTTGGATGCACACCCACTTAGTTTCTTTTGTTGAGCTTTCATATACTTATAGCTCTAGTGCATCTGTTGCATGGCAATCCCTACTCACTCACATTGATATCTATTAATGGGCATCTCCATAGCCCGTTGATACGCCTAGTTGATGTGAGACTATCTTCTCCTTTTTTGTCTTCTCCACAACCACCATTCTATTCCACATATAGTGCTATATCCATGGCTCGCGCTCATATATTATGTGAAGATTGAAAAAGTTTGAGAACATCAAAAGTATGAAACAATTGCTTGGCTTGTCATCGGGGGTGTGCATGATTTAAATATTTTGTGTGGTGAAGATAAAGCATAGCGAGACCATATGATTTTGTAGGGATAACTTTCATTGGCCATGCTATTTTGAGAAGACATGATTGCTTAGTTAGTATGCTTGAAGTATTATTATTTTTATATCAATATTAAACTTTTATCTTGAATCTTATGGATCTGAACATTCAAGCCACAATAAAGAAAAATTACATTAAGAAATATATTAGAAAGCATTCCACATCAAAAATTCTTCTTTTATCATTTACCTACTCGAGGACGAGCAGGAATTAAGCTTGGGGATGCTTGATATGTCTCCAACGTATCTATAATTTTTTTATTATTCCATGCTATTATATTGTCTATTTTGGATGTTAAGGGCTTTATTTCACACTTTTATATCACTTTTGGGACTAACCTACTAATCGGAGGCCCGACCCAAATTGCTGTTTTTTGCCTATTTTAGGGTTTCGAAGAAAAGGAATATCAAACGGAGTCCAAATGGAATGAAACCTTCGGGAACGTGATATTTTCAACAAACGTGATCCAGGAGACTTGGAGTGGGCGTCAAGAAACAACGGAGGAAGCCACAAGGCAGGGGGGCGCACCTACCCCCCCTAGGCGTGCCCTCCACCCTCGTGGGTCCCTCGTTGCTCCACCGACGTACTTATTCCTCCTATATATATCCACGTACCCACTAGTAGAAAATAGGGCTTTGCTCCAGGCCGGGTCAGCCCATTAGTCCCGGTTCAGTCCAGAACCGGGACCAATGTGGGCATTGGTCCCGGTTCGTGAGCCCAGGGGGCCGGCCGGGCCACATGGGCCATTGGTCCCGGTTCATCTGGACCTTTTGGCCCCGGTTGGTGGGATGAACCGGGACCAATGGGCCTCGCTCCTGGCCCACCACCATTGGTCCCGGTTGGTGGCTTGAATCGGGACCAAAGGCTCCCCTTTAGTCCCGGCTCATGCCACCAACCGGGACCAATGAGGTGCCTATATATACCCCTCGCTCGCGAGCAGAGCACCCCAGTGCTCTGTTTTTCTCTGGCCGAGGGGGAGAGGGCTTGGTGGTGCTCTAGCTCACCTCCTATGCACACAAGGTGTTCGATGGAATGCTCGAGCCACACTACTTAAGCTTTCTCCTCTCCAAGCTCGACCTCCAAGCTCCATCTTCCATAATATTTGTCTAGGTTTAGCGGTCCGTCACGCCCCGTCCCCGTCTTCACCGCCGTCGATCACCCGCGCTGAGCTCATCGCCGGCACCACCCTGGTGAGCCTCTTGTTTTATCTTCTTTCTGAAAGGAAAAATATTCTTACTTGTATGTTTACATAGATACTTGTATTATTTTCTTACTTTTATTATTGCATCTTATATAGTGCGATGGTTTTGGTATCCGCCCCCGTCAGCCCTCGTCCTGTCTATGATTCGGATGTGGTATATATATTATCTTTATAACTATTGGTTCATTTATTGTTTATGAAAATTATGCCGACCAACGTGACATAGATTTTATTTATGTAGGATGTATGTGAATCGGAAATGCCAACCGACCCTATTGTCGAGAGGTTAAATTTAGTTGAAGAAGAAAACAATTTGTTGAAGGAAAAAATATAAAAAATTGAGGAGGAGAAGATGATATTGGAGTTGCATGTTGCGGATGTCGTCGATGATCACAAGATCAAGATGGATGCAATGCGCTTGAAGATTAGAAAGATTAGAAAATATGCCATTCATACCGAGGCTTGGTATCATTATGCCGTTGGATCAATTGTTACATTGGTTGCGATTATGATCGCATTTGTTTTCGCATTGAAATGTTTTACATAGTTTCAATGTATGGTTTAATTAATTAGATGCTCTGGAGAGCTATATGTTGTTAGATGAGAACTATGCATGCACTTTGGTTTTAATGTGATGATGAACTTCTATTAATTTGGACACTTAATTATATATAATGCACGCAGATGAACCGGCAATGGATGTACGGTGACAGACACACCCGCGAGTACATTAAGGGCGTGCATGAGTTTCTCGATGTGGCTGAGGCAAACAAGCAGAATGGTTTTATGTGTTGTCCATGCACCGAATGTGGGAATACGAGGTCTTACTCTAACCGGAAAATCCTTCACTCCCACCTGCTTTACAAGGGTTTCATGCCACACTATAATGTTTGGACAAGGCACGGAGAAATAGGGGTTATGATGGAAGACGACGAAGAAGAAGAGTACGATGACAACTATGTGCCCCCTGAATACGGTGATGCTGCAACGGGGGGAGCTGGTGAAGATCAAGAGGAACCAGACGATGTGCCCAATGATGCTGCAACGGGTGAAGCTGCTGAAGATCAAGAGGAACCAGACGATGTGCCCGATGATGGTGATCTCCGCCGGGTCATTGTCGATGCAAGGACGCAATGCAAAAGTGAAAAGGAGAAGCTGAAGTTCGATCGCATGTTAGAGGATCACAAAAAAGGGTTGTACCCCACTTGCGAAGATGGCAACACAAAGCTCGGTACCGTACTGGAATTGCTGCAGTGGAAGGCAGAGAATGCTGTGGCTGACAAAGGATTTGAGAAGCTACTGAAAATATTGAAGAAGAAGCTTCCAAAGGATAACGAATTGCCCGACAGTACATATGCAACAAAGAAGGTCGTATGCCCTCTAGGATTGGAGGTGGAGAAGATACATTCATGCCCTAATGACTGCATCCTCTACCGCAGTGCATACAAGGATCTGAACGCATGCCCGGTATGCGGTGCATTGCGGTATAAGATCAGACGAGATGACCCTGGTGATGTTGACGGCGAGCCCCCCAGGAAGAGGGTTCCTGCGAAGGTGATGTGGTATGCTCCTATAATACCACGGTTGAAACGTCTGTTCAGAAACGAAGAGCATGCCAAGTTGATGCGATGGCACAGTGAGAACCGAAAGAAAGATGGGAAGTTGAGAGCACCTGCTGACGGGTCGCAGTGGAGAAAAATCGAGAGAAAGTACTGGGATGAGTTTGCAAAGGACCCAAGGAATGTATGGTTTGCTTTAAGCGTGGATGGCATTAATCCTTTCGGGGAGCAGAGCAGCAATCACAGCACCTGGCCCGCGACTCTATGTATGTATAACCTTCCTCCTTGGATGTGCATGAAGCGGAAGTTCATTATGATGCCAGTTCTCATCCAAGGCCCTAAGCAACCCGGCAACGAAATTGATGTGTACCTAAGGCCATTAGTTGAAGAACTTTTACAGCTGTGGAATGGAAACGGTGTACGTACGTGGGATGAGCACAAACAGGAGGAATTTAACCTTAAGGCGTTGCTGTTCGTGACCATCAACGATTGGCCCGCTCTCAGTAACCTTTCAGGACAGACAAACAAAGGATACCACGCATGCACGCACTGTTTAGATGACACTGAAAGTATATAAGTGGACAAATGCAGGAAGAATGTGTACCTGGGCCATCGTCGATTTCTTCCGACCAACCATCAATGTCGAAAGAAAGGCAAGCATTTCAAAGGCGAGGCAGATCAATGGAAGAAGCCCGCCATGCGCACCGGTGATCACGTGCTTGCTATGGTCAATGATTTACACTACGTAATCTTTGGAAAGGGTCCCGGTGGACTAGCTATTCCGAATGACGCTGAGGGACACGCACCCATGTGGAAGAAGAAATCTATATTTTGGGACCTACCCTACTGGAAAGACCTAGAGGTCCACTCCTCAATCGACGTGATGCACGTGACGAAGAACCTTTGCGTGAACTTGCTAGGCTTCTTGGGCGTGTATGGGAAGACAAAAGATACACCTGAGGCACGGGAGGACCTGCAACATTTGCATGAAAAAGATGGCATGCCTCTGAAGCAGTATAAAGGTCCTGCCAGCTACGCTCTTACGAAAGAAGAGAAAGAAATCTTCTTTGAATGCCTGCTCAGTATGAAGGTCATGACTAGCTTCTCGTCAAATATAAAGGGAATAATAAATATGCCAGAGAAAAAGTTTCAGAACCTAAAGTCTCATGACTGCCACGTGATTATGACGCAACTGCTTCCGGTTGCATTGAGGGGGCTTCTACCGGAAAACGTCCGATTAGCCATTGTGAAGCTATGTGCATTCCTCAATGCAATCTCTCAGAAGGTGATCGATCCAGAAATCGTACCAAGGCTAAGGAGTGATGTGGCGCAATGTCTTGTCAGTTTCGAGCTGGTTTTCCCACCATCCTTCTTCAATATCATGACGCACATCCTAGTTCATCTAGTCGACGAGATTGTCATCCTGGGGCCCGTATTTCTACACAATATGTTCCCCTTTGAGAGGTTCATGGGAGTCCTAAAGAAATATGTCCGTAACCGCACTAGGCCAGAAGGAAGCATCTCCATGGGCCATCAAACAGAGGATGTTATCGGGTTTTGTGTTGACTTCATTCCTGGCCTTAAGAAGATAGGTCTTCCTAAATCGCGGTATGAGGGGAGACTGACTGGAAAAGGCACTCTTCGAAGAGACTCAATAATATGCAGGGACGGATATTCTTGGTCTCAAGCACACTACACAGTTCTACAGAACTCTACCTTGGTGACCCCGTATGTCGATGAACACAAGAACAGTCTGCGCTCTAAACACCCGGAGCAGTGCGACAACTGGATTACATGTGAACACATCAGGACTTTCAGCAGTTGGTTGGAAACACGTCTCAGAGGTGACAACACTGTTTGTGATGAGTTGTACTTGTTGTCCAGGGGACCATCTTTGACTGTATTGACTTACAAAGGATACGAGATAAATGGGAATACATTTTACACGATCGCCCAAGATCAAAAGAGCACCAACCAAAACAGCGGTGTCCGCTTTGATGCAGCAACCGAGAGCGGAAAGGACACATATTATGGTTACATAGTGGACATATGGGAACTTGACTACAGACCTGATTTTAAGGTCCCTTTGTTTAAGTGCAAATGGGTCAATCTGTTAGGCGGCGGGGTACAGGTAGACCCACAGTACGGAATGACAACAGTGGATCTGAAAAATCTTGGGTACACTGACGAACCGTGCGTCCTAGCCAATGATGTGGCACAGGTTATCTATGTGAAGGACATGTCTACCAAACCGAGAAAAAGAAAAGATAAGGAAGCAAATACATCATACGAGGAGCCAAAGCGCCACGTAGTTCTTTCAGGAAAAAGGGACATCCTGGGAGTGGACGGCAAGACAGACATGTCTGAAGATTATGAAAAGTTTCATGAAATTCCTCCCTTCAATGTCAAGGCTGACCCAAGCATCCTGATAAACAATGAAGATTATCCATGGTTACGGCACAATATGCAAATGACACAAGCGAAGAAAAAGTGAAGACTTTCTCCCGCAACTTTGTAACACACGAACATGCTACCATTGTCCGTTTTGTACATGAACATGCTATGTGGGTGAAATTATGATACCATCCCATCGAAGGGGGCTCACACCGGTTTATAAGCCCTTCCCTCTCTGCCTTGTTGAGCTCCTCTCAAAGTGAAAATAGATGCCCTAATAGAGAAAAGTTTAACCTAAATTCATAGTGAATTTCTCTGAAATTCATAGAAATTTACTAGGAATTTAGGTTGAATTTTCTCTATAAGCGCATCTATTCTCATTCTTTTAGTAAGTTAATCACAAACTTGTGATTCAAACAATTTTCAAAGAATTCAAATTTTAACTATTCAAATTTGAAAACTAATGGCACTAACAGAAAGTTTATAATTTTTCTAAAACTAATGGCACTAACAGAAAGTTTATAATTTTGCTAACCTAAAAGCAAACAGAATTAAAAATTAAAGCAAAAAACAAAAGAAAATAAATAATGCAAAAAACAAATAAAAAAATAGGAAAAAACTATTTTTATAGTAAAGTTAATCACAAAATAAAATAAATAAAGCAACAACGAAAACAAAAAAATTAAAAAAGTGTTTTCAAATTTGAAAACTAATGGCACTAACAGAAAGTTTATAATTTTTCTAAAACTAATGGCACTAATAGAAAGTTTATAATTTTGCTAACCTAAAAGTAAACAGAATTAAAAATTAAAGCAAAAAACAAAAGAAAATAAATAATGCAAAAAAAATAAAAAAAACAGGAAAAAACTATTTTTATAGTAAAGTTAATCACAAAATAAAATAAATAAAGCAACAAAGAAAACAAAAAAACTAAAAAAGTGTTTTCAAATTTGAAAACTAATGGCATTAACAAAAAGTTTATAATTTTTCTAAAACTAAAAGCATAAAGAATTAAAAAATAAAGCAAAAAACAAAAGAAAATAAATAAAGCAACAAAAAAACAAAAAAATGCCACCTACTGGGCCACCACGGCCTGAATACGACTAGAAACCCGACCATGGGCTAGGATTCAGGCCCGCAGCAGGCGCAGTAGGCCCACAGGCATTGCAGTGACAGATTAGGCCCGAAAGCCTGCAGTTGAGAGGAGCTCGGGAGGGTGGGCGTAGCAGCGCTTATAAACCACTCCCGAGCCCTCTCAACTAGCGAGGTGGGACTAAACTTTTGGGCGCGGGGCAGCACAAGGCCATTGGTCCCGGTTGGTGGCACGAACCGGGACCATAGGTGTGCATTGGTACCGGTTCGTGCCACGAACCAGAACCATTGCTCTGGGCATATAAGGTAGCACTTGTGAAAATTTCGCCAACCGCTCCCATTCCCCCTCGACGCCCCCAGGCCGTTCGTCGTCGTCGTCACCGCCTCGAGCCCATCGTCGCCCGCTCCCCGTCACCGTCGCCCCGCGCCGCCGCATGCCTTCTCCCCGTCGCTGCGTGCGCCCTCGCCGGCCTCCTCCTCGTCACTGCATGCGACATCTCCGGCCCCCTCCCCGTCGCCCCGCGCCACGTCGCCGGCCTCCCACGCGCAGTCGCCGGTCTCCTCCCCGTCCCCGGCCTCCTCCCCGTCGTGCCCCCAGTGAGCTCCCCCCTTCCCATCGATCCCTGTCGCTCTGACCATCGCCGCCGCCGCTGCTCTCTGTGTGTGATAAATTTTTTCATATGTGTATGTATATGCTCATATGTATTTGGATTTGGCTATGTATGTATGTATATACTCATATGTATGTATGTATGTATGTATATGCTCTCTGTATATGGATTTGGCTATGTATATGCTCTCTGTATATGCTCATATGTATGTATGTTCATATAGCATTTTTTCTATATATGAATTATTTTTTTGTTCATGGATATATGCTAAAGAAAACGAGGGGGTGATAGATGATGATGAGGGGTCGAGAGGGGGACGGGAGGTCGAGAGGGGTCGAGGGGAGAAAAAAAATGTTATCAGGGACGAGGGTCGTCGAGGGGTCGAGAGAGGGACGAGGGGTCGAGAGGGGTACGAACCGGGACCAATACTCTGTGTATATAAGCAGGACTTAGAAAGAAGAAGAGGAGAGGAAGAAGAGGAGAAATAAATAAGAAGAAGAAAAAAGAAGAAAAATAAGAGGAGAAGAAGAAAGGAATAGTGGAGAAGAAGAAAAAATAGAATATATTCTATTTTCTCTATTTTCTCTTCTTCTCCACTATTCCTTTCTTCTTCTCCTCTTTTTTTTCTTTTTTTCTTCGATCTTCTCCTCTAGCTATTCCATTCTTCTCCTCTTTCTTCTTCTTCTTCTTCTTCTTCTTCTTCTTCTTCTTCTTCTTCTTCTTCTTCTTCTTCTTCTTCTTCTTCTTCTTCTTCTTCTTCTTCTTCTTCTTCTTCTTCCACTTCTTCTTCCTCTTCTTCTTCTTCTTCTTCTTCTTCTTCTTCTTCTTCTTCTTCTTCTTCTTCTTCTTCTTCTTCTTCTTCTTCTTCTTCTTCTTCTTCTTAATTTTTATCGGGAATGAGGGTGTCGAGGATCACCGAGGGGTCGAGGGTCGGGAACTAGGGTAGAGGGTCGAGGGTCGTTAAGGGGTCAAGGGTCGAGGGTTTCAGGGTCGAGGGTTCGAGGGTTCTATAGGGTCGAGGGATCGAGGGTCGAGGGTTCCAGGGTCGTCTAGGGGTCAAGGGTTCCAGGGTCGTCGAGGGTTCGAGGGGTCGAGGATCACCGAGGGGTCGAGAGAGGTTTCCTAGTGTCAAAGTATTGAAGAAATCCATGGCTTCATCATTAGCCGGAAGTAACCAGGGCATGACGAAGTCCTCCAAAGTTATTTTGGAATGGTGTCCTGGATAGGATAATTTGCCTTTTTGTATGAATTTCAGCAAAGGCCTTCCAAATAACGATATTTGGAAGGTTCTTGCTGAACTTTGTACCAAAAAGCGAATTATCCTATCTAGGACTCCGTTCCAAAATAACTTTGGAGAGCTTCGTACCATCATGCACCTGTTACTTTCGCCTAATGATGAAGACATGGTTTTGTTGAATCCTTTGACACTAGGCAACCTCCCGACCCCTCGGTGATCCTCTCGAACATGAGAGGAAGAAGAGGATCGCCGAGGGGTCAAGGGTTCCAGGGTCATCGAGGGTTCGAGGGGTCGAGGATCGCCGAGGGGTCGAGAGAGAGAGATTTCCTAGTGTCAAAGTATTGAAGAAATCCATGGCTTCATCATTAGCCAGAAGTAATCAGGGCATGATGAAGTCCTCCAAAGTTATTTTGGAATGGTGTCCCGGATAGGATAATTTGCCTTTTTGTATGAATTTCAGCAAAGGCCTTCCAAATAATTATATTTGGAAGGTTCTTGCTGAACTTTGTACCAAAAAGCGAATTATCCTATCTAGGACTCCGTTCCAAAATAACTTTGGAGAGCTTCGTACCATCATGCACCTGTTACTTTCGCCTAATGATGAAGACATGGTTTTGTTGAATCCTTTGACACTAGGAAACCTCCCGACCCCTCGGCGATCCTCTCGAACATGAGAGGAAGAAGAGGATCGCCGAGGGGTCAAGGGTTCCAGGGTCGTCGAGGGTTCAAGGGGTCGAGGATCGCCGAGGGGTCGAGAGAGAGATTTCCTAGTGTCAAAGTATTGAAGAAGTTCTTCTCCTCTATTCTTTCTTCTCCTCTTTTTTTCTTCTTCTTCCTCTTTTTTTATCGGGAACGAGGGTCGTCGAGGGACATAGATGTAGTGTCGTCGTTGTCGATATATACCCCCTCCCGATAGCTTCAACACGTGGGGGGGGTCGATATTACCCCCTCCTTGAAGCATTCTCGAGGCCACCCCAAACCCTTGAAGCGTTGTCGAGGCCACCCCAAACCCTAGAGAAGCAGCGTCGAGGCCACTAATTAATATATATGATTCCTTACTATGATTAGGTAGCTAGTTCTACATTTGCCACTAATATATCCATCTGTCATGTTTGAATAATAATTGCCATGTTGTAAATATTTGTAGAAACTATGGACACCGCAGAAGGAAGTGATGCCGTCTCGTTGTTTCTCAACGACACCGATGGTCGGGAAGGAGAGGGTGAAGAAGCTGGCTACGGTGACCTAATGCCGGTGCAAGAAGAAGAACATGCGGACGGCTCCGGTGACCCAATGCCGATGCAAGAAGGAGACCGTGATGACGGCTCCGGTGACCGAACCGAGTCCGGCCAGGTATATATATTAGTTAAGCCTGTGCTGACTAGCTGATTGATGCATTCATTGTTTTGGTATGTACACATATTAATTAAGTCTTTTTTCTTTTTTCTAGCCCTCTGGATCGAGCACAACTTCGGTAAAGAGACGAGGCCCGAAGAAAAAGTTGAGCTCGGATGAAAGGTTTGAGATCATAGCAATCGCGCCCGACAGCCAACCGATTGAACCCATCCGAACAAAGAATGCATTTGTTGCTCAGTGCGGGGTTCTGGTTAGGGACAAGATCCCGATAAGCATCCAACAATGGTTTAAGCCGGCTACAGAAGACCATGAGGTGTCTTATGTCAATGATATGCAGAAAAATGATCTTTGGACTGAGCTGAAGTCAAATTTCACCCTACCGCCAGAGGATAATCCAGAGAACCCAGTTAAAGAGCAATTAATCAAGTCTTTTGCTCTTAAGAGGATGGTAGAACTATTCAGGAGGTGGAAGAAAGAGATGAATAAGTTTGTCGAAAATAATGAGACACCAGAATTCAAGGGGAGATATGAGAAGATCAGAGATCACTGGCCCGCATTTGTGGCCCACAAGACATCCGAAAAGAGTAAGAAGATGTCGGCGACAAACAAGAAAAATGCTGCGAAGAAGAAGCTTCACCATCGCACGGGGTCAGGTGGCTACCTCGTAGCCCGGCCTATGTGGGCCAAGACTGAGAATGATCTGGTTGATAAAGGGATCGAACCAGAGACAATTAACTTGCCAGACCATTGCCGGACTTGGTTCTTCGGGGCTAGCGGAACCTTGGACCCTGTAACAGGGAAGTGCATTTGGACGAACGATCAAATGGACATACCAGTCAGGAAGCTTAAGCAGTATATCGAAGCAGCGCAGGAAGGGACGTTCTTTCCAGACAGAGAGAACGACAAGCTCACAATGGCCCTCGGGAATCCTGACCACCCTAGACGGACACGAGGCACGCCAGGCTCCATTTCGTGGAAGGTTGGGTTTCCGGACGCAGGCGGTTACAAATCCCATGAGAGGAGGAAAAAAGTGCAGCAGACCCAAATGCAGGCGCTGCAAGCAAGGGTAGATGCGATAGAGGAACGAGAAGCAAATCACAGCAAACGTACTGCCGAAGCTTCCCCCGAAGCTACCCCGCCATCTCAGTGCAGAAGCAGCGTGGCTTCCATCGAGCTGCTTCAGCCGGAGCATGCCTTGACGGCTCCTGCCAGCTATCCCGTGGATGCTATCACGGAGTCTCAAAATTGCCACCTTATGACGCAATGGATGAATTTGAAGGTCAAGGCGGCTGTTGACTCTGTTTATCCTACTGAACACGGCGCAACTTTTCACTGCCGGCCGATTCCAGAAGGATATGCTAGGGTGATGGTGGATGAAATAACGGAGGGATTTGAGGACCTCCAGCTTGACCACCCTACCGGTGAAGGGGAGACTCGGCTGGGGTCTGCTCTGAAGACTCCATGCCTATGGCGGAAGGAGCTCATCAACCTTCCGAACTGGACGACTCCGCCTCCTCCTCCTCCTCTAGCGAGTCAGGGCACTCCGCCTCCTCCACCGCCTCCTCCTCCAGCGAGTGACGATCAGGGCCCTCGGCCGGCTCCTTCTCCGGCGCGTGGCGGCACTCCGCCTCCTTCTCCGCCTGCGCCGGCGCGCCCGAGCAGCCAGCCTCCTCCTTCTCCGCCTCGTCAGCAAGGGCGGAAGAGACCCGCTGCCGCTCCGGCAGCTGCTCCGGCGCGTCGTAGTCCTTCTCCTCCGCCTCGTAAGCAAGTAAAGAACACAACCGCTCCGTCTGCTCGGCCGGCGTCTAGCAGTACAACCAGAGGCGGGAGGACATACAGATTCGGTCCTTCTCTGAAGAGTCCACAGAAGTTACCATACGAGAGGACCCCGGAGGAGAACGCGAAGATTGCGTGAACCGAAGTGGATGACTGGTTTAAAGGGTTGAAAGCAAAGAGACATCCACCTCCGGAGGAGAAGGTAGATCCGGTGAAAGTGAAGCGCACTCTGGCTGCCCTGGAAAAACCACCCAAGTCTCCGCCGAAAGGCAACTATGAGCGCATTATTGCAAAGACATGGGCCGAAGTGGAGTGGTCGAGAAGTACAGTCAGTGATCAAAGGCTGAAAGAACGACGAGCAGCTGGGAAACAAATTGCCCAGCTCGGCGAACAAGCGAAGCAATCGTGCCCCCCGCTCAAGGTGCCTAGCGACATCGTCGATCCGAGGATGGCGCCCGATTATTGCAATGTTGACGATTACCTGCCCGACGATGTACATTATGATCCCATGGAGGTGCAGATACACAGATACGAGTACGGGAAGCCTCTCGTCAAAGATGAAAAATCTTTAACAACGATGATGCGAAGATTACATGATTGGTACTTGAAAATCTGCAGAGAGTCTGGGGGAGGAGTACTTTGTATGCGAGAGTTAAACCGGAGCATGACCTCGTTGGAATTGAACTGTTGCCTATTCCATTTGAGGAGTTCTATCAGTTTTTCAATCAATTGGCCCTCGATGAAACAACGGTCACCTGCTACTGTCTATAAGTACTACTACTTCTATCATTAAGTCTCTTTATATAGCTCATCTCTTTCATTGCATGTATTTATAATTATCCTCACTATATTATGCAGATTGAAGATCGCCGAATTGAAGAAAAGACAAATCGGTGATATTGGGTTCGTTAACACATATCTCATAGATGCAACTGAGGTTGAACATCGTCTCGAAGATACCGAGGCCAACTTGCTACGATCATTCAAAAAAAAATGAAAACAAAGATATAATACTCTTTCCTTACAACTTCAAGTGAGTGTTACTGTCTTGTGCATATTCGGTTTCCCTTATATATTAGTCCAGGTTATAGTAATGTAATTGATGAGTTATGCATGCGTGCGCAGGTACCACTATATTCTCCTAGAGATTAGGCTTGAGCGGGGAGTAGTAACTGTCTTGGACTCTAAACGAAAAGATCCCCAGGAGTATGCGGACATGACTGAAATACTCAAGAAGTAAGTTAAATCGATCATTATCCACCATATCAGCAACTTTGTTCATTTCCTAATATTAAGTAATTGTTTTCTTTGTCCGGCAGGGTTTGGAGAAAATTCACCAGAAAAGTTCCGGGACTGCCGAAGGAGCTGGAATTTAGACACCCGAAAGTAAGTACTATAGTAGCATGTTCCGCGCATCTCCTAGTGATTCAAGCGCTAGTTTCATCAATACCATTTAGCATTCTTGCTTATCAGTTTGATTGACCTCTATTTCTTGTAAAGTGGTTGTGGCAGGAACAAGGGAATGATTTCTGTGGATACTACGTCTGCGAGTCCATCCGCCACACGACCTGTGAGCGGGGCGAGTACTCTGACGAACAATATGAAGTACGTAAATAACAACATTCACAATTTTATTTTATTACCATCATTTGTGTTGAGTTTCATTCATTCATATATATATGTATTGACCCCCTTCTTCAAATTAGATGTTTCGGAAGCGGGATGTACTCCTAGCACCAGCTCGCATGCGAGCAATTCAAGAGGAATTGGCGGCATTCTTTCTTGACCACGTGATCGCTGAAGACGGAGAATACTATGTGGACCATGAGTCCGTATGATTATATTTGTAAGAGATAATTATTGTATATATGTAGCCGGTAGTGTCGGATAGATATACGAGAACTTGTTGTTCGACCAATCTCTCGAAGAAGGAGAGGTTGTCGATATCACTTCTCTCTATATGCATATATGTTCATGACGATCTTCTGTTTCCTTCATTTGCTTACTAGCTATCTAGCGTGTCTAGTCCTCTCTATACGTATGTATAGTACGTAGCGTCGACCAAGCATGGACATAAGAGAGGACACTTCTCTCTATTAATTATAGCTAGCTAACACAATATATGAAACACCTAAATTAACCCCCAAAACCCCCAAAACCCCCCTTTCAAAAAAAACAAAAGACCGAGCCACAGAAATGCTGACGCGTGGATGCCTATTGGTCCCGGTTGGTGCCACCAACCGGGACCAAAGGGTCTCCTGCCTGGGCTCCGCGCACAGGCCACATGGAGGCCCATCTGTCCTGGTTCTGGATTGAACCGGGACTAAAGGGACAGGGAATTAGTACCGACCCTTTAGTCCCGGTTCCAGAACCGGGACAAAGGGCCCTTACGAACCGGGACTACAGGCCCTTTTTCTACCAGTGACCCCCAAACATCAAGGAGCACCACGAAAACCTAATTCCACCACCGCAACATTCTGTACCCGAGAGAGCCCATCTTGGGGCCTTTTCCGGAGCTCCACCAGAGGGGGCATTGATCACAGAGTGCCTCTACATCAACTCCATGGCCTCTCTGGTGATGTGTGAGTAGTTTACTTCAGACCTTCGGGTCCATAGTTATTAGCTAGATGACTTCTTCTCTCTCTTTGTATCTTAATACAAAGTTCTCCTTGATCTTCTTGGAGATCTATTCGATGTAATCTTCTTTTGCGGTGTGTTTGTCGAGATCCGATGAATTGTGGGTTTATGATCCAGATTATCTATGAACAATATTTGATTCTCCTCTGAATTCTTTTATGTATGATTGGTTTCTCTTTGCAAGTCTCTTCGAATTATCAGCTTGGTTTGGCCTACTAGATTGATCTTTCTTGCAATGTGAGAAGTGCTTAGCTTTGGGTTCAATCTTTCGGTGTTCGATCCCAGTGACAGAAAGGGAACCGACACGTATTGTATTGTTGCCATCATGGATTAAAAGATGGGGTTTATATCATATTGCATGAGTTTATCCCTCTACATCATTTCATATCTTCCTTAAAGCATTACTCTGTTCTTATGAACTTAATACTCTACATGCATGCTGAATAGCAGTCGATGTGTGGAGTAATAGTAGTAGATGCAGAATCGTTTCGGTCTACTTGTCTCGGACGAGATGCCTATATACATGATCATACCTAGATATTCTCATAACTATGCTCAATTCTATCAATTGCTCGATAGTAATTCGTTTACCCACCGTAATACTTATGCTCTTGAGAGAAGCCATTAGTGAAACCTATGTCCCCCGGGTCTATCTTTCATCATATTAATCTTCCAATACTTAGTTATTTCTTTTGCCATTTATTTTACTTTGCATCTTTATTTCTCTTTATCATAAAAATACCAAAAATATTATCTTATCATATCTATCAGATCTCACTCTCGTAAGTGACCGTGAAGGGATTGACAACCCCTTTATCGCGTTGGTTGCGAGGTTCTTATTTGTTTGTGTAGATGCGTGGGACTTGAGCGTGATCTCCTACTGGATTGATACCTCGGTTCTCAAAAACTGAGGGAAATACTTACGCTACTTTATTGCATCACCCTTTCCTCTTCAAGGGGAAACCAACGCAGTGCTCAAGAGGTAGCAGTGCACCATTTCCAGAGAGCTCCGGCGGAGCTCGAGACCCCCTTCCCTCCGCCTATAAATACAACTCCTCCCTGGCCTCTCCGAGCATCTCAAATCACTCACCCAACTCCCACGACGCCGTAGATAAGCCGCATCCCGGTCGGGTAGGCCTCCGGCCGCCGTTCCCGACCCGAGCTCTCCACCCCTCTAGAGCCTCTTAAGCTCGACCAACTCCTCCAGCGTGTCTTTGGTGATCCTCTGGTGCTCACTAAACTTGTTGGAGCCCCTAGAACCGCCCCCTCTCGCCTTCTTCTTCATCTCGGGCGAACTCCGTCCGTAGCCGCCGCTGGAGACGTCGTTTCCGAGCCACTCCAGCCATCCCTCGCCAAGCCACGGGTACAGGCAGGTGCGCCAGGGCCTCCTCTACCCACCCCCTCCCAAAACGGTCGCCAAGCCCTCCTCACCGGAGAGAGCCCCGGTGAAGCGCCGTCGTCCTCTGTTTCGCTCCCCCTCCCCTCTAAACCAGACAGGTGGGGCCTTCTATCAGCCACCCAGCCGCTCCCGAAGAGGTATGGGTGGAGGCGCCCCGCGGGTTTACGCTTTCAATGTCACCCTCTAGTTTTCTTTTATTCAAATTTAATTCAGATTTGTACCAGAAACTTTGACCAGTCATATCTCTAAACCATAAGTCCAAATGAATTGATTCTTTTTGCATTGTGTTTGAATTGAAATATTCTAGCAACACACCAAATTTGAGATTTTTCTCCGTTGTCTAAATTTTTTGGTGCATTTCAGAAGTGTTCTTGATGTTTTCTTCTTTGCTCTTTTATTTATTTTCAGAAGGAGAAGCTTGCCTAGAGGAGAACCAGGAGGAGTGTGACCCTCCTGTGTGCTAAGGCAAGCAACACAAATATTTGCATGGTGTCATTTCAATAATTATGATTTTTCCAAATTGAATATGGTTTATTTCATGCTTTTAATCATTTAATAAATATTTCTTATGCTAGTTTATTTGTTATGCCTGAATTGCTTAGTTTGCTGTAGTGTTTGAGTGCATGGACTAGTGTAAGGTAGTAGAAGTATTTTTGGTGGTATGGCTATGGTTTGGTTATTATCGGTATCATTTTCACATATGGGTTATTGATTTTACTATGTTAATGGCATAACTAAAAATGATGGGATCAAAAACCAGTGAAGTGAAACCATTGAGTTAAAGTGATTAGTGGTACAATTAGAATGATCCTATGACGGTGATCCGTTTACTTTAGTGCTATGTGGACATCATGCATGTGAGATAGTTGCATGTTCATGGCATACTATGACTCAAGTTCTTTTATTTCAAGTTAAACCTGATGATAATTCAACTTGAACATAATTAATGTTGAACGAGTCACGGTGCCACCAAATCAAACTTCCTAGTGCAACCACGTTTGCCTTTATGGGAATGCCTTTATTCGGTCTGTTGTCATGCCTCTGGTTGGTGTCTCCAACGAGGGAAGGTTATGGGCGTGCGGTACCCTGAGCCGGTAAGCAAACATAACCTTGTGTGCCCGTTGTTGTTATGGTACCTTGTCCCCGTTTGGGACCGTTGATTGTTTTTCCATGACAGTGGTCGTTGGATGTCATTGGTTGACATCGGGGCCACCCATGACTTAGCCCAGAGGGGAGTTGGTCGGAGTGGCCGAGAGAGTGTCATGGCAATGGGAGGGTTCTGTTGGAATGTCGTTGGTCCACCCCAAATGAGAGTGAGAGGCCATGGGTTCCGTGGTGTGGGTACAATGTACTAACCTCTGCAGAGTGTTTACTAAATCTATCAATTGCCGCGTCCTCGGTTATGGACACAGCTCGTAATTAGGTCACACCATGGATCAACATAATTAAGTTAATCTTGCACACTAAAGTTATATGGTTGGAACTGGTTATGTGATGAGATTGTTGAGACCATGAAGATGGTCGTTGTTGTGGGAACCAAAGTGTTGGTTTTGGTTGTGATCCGGGAGTGATCACCGTATTGATGATGTTGGTTATGAGGTAACCCGTTTGGTAAGGGAGTCCGAGGGACTCAGTGCACAAGCATGATTCACTTCATGAGCAGTATGTTGAACCATTGCATTTAACCTGCCTAACTGTCATATTATTGTTTGTCATTATGCTTATACTTGTTGTGAGCTTGCAAGTACATTCAATGTACTGACCCGGCGTGTCATGCCAGCTTTCAGGAAAGTCTTACCGGATCGGAGTGCTTCACGTGTCTAGAACGTGTCCACATTGGGGTCCCTGTGCTATGGAGTTCCGCTTCGTCGTTGTTCCGCCGCAGCGTAGCTGTCGTGATCGAGGCCCCTTCATGTTCATTAAGTAATGTACATACTGTTCAACCGCATCGTGTATGCCGCTTGGCCTCGCTACCTGATGTAATATCAAACCTATGTTTCCACTAGCATCAATAAAACGGTTGTTTTCTGTACCAAGTTGTTGTGTGTTGCCAGAAGACTAGATCTCTGGGCTGGCAAAATGCAAGGTAAACCGGTTACTCTGAGCCGGGTGCCACAAACTGCATGCTTATTTTATAATTTTCTCATGCTCTTTTCGGTGAATATAATTATATTCTTTATTGATGCAAAGAAATCACATCTGAAATGTTTATCCTAAAATTGGAAAGTAGAAACAAGAGTAAGCTTATTCGGTCTAATAGGAAACCATAACATGCCACTATAAATTGTTATTTAGCCAGTTATCTCCTCACATAACAACCTTTGTGGAAGCTTATATGTGCTATGGACGTAAAATAAGTCTGGTTTTATAGCTACAAAGCTGTGTACACACTGTTGTGTCGTTCTCTCTCTCTCTCTCTCTCTCTCTCTCTCTCTCTCTCTCTGTGTGTGTGTGTGTGTGTGTGTGTGTGTGTGTGTGTGTGTGTGTGTGTGTGTGTGTGTGTGTGTGTGACATAAAAACATAAAATCTCATCGGCTGATAGAACCATATTTGCTTTCATACAATGCCCACAAAATACATATACGAGGTTATATGATTTTCGGCTAACCTCTAGGCTGTCTAAAAAATGAATCTTTGTTGAAACATACCGTGTCATGAATCTATGTAGGTCCAAGATGCGAAGTGCACCTTACTATCATAACATTTCTATGGAGTTTCTGCTGGATCAGTTAATAGACAAGTACCTTTGAGGCTACTCTGTGCAAAGCCTGCAAATTTTAATATAGAATGATGTGATGGTTATTTTTTTAGTCAATATTATTTGTAAAAATTCGTGCTATAACTCTTCGTCCCATAAAATCCCTCGTATTGGAAAGAAATGCATATGGCACTATAATCAATTTGTGAATGTACTAGGACCTATAAGAATAATTTGGAAAGAGAATTTGAGTTAGTGGGGATCGACTATTTAGTTATATATAGGATTCAGAATGAGCCGGTGTTAGAAGACACGCTACCTTCCTTCCTCCTTGCCAAGCACCATTTTCTAGACCATTAGTGAGTTATCTCAGCAAAATGCAGGTGGCTGCCCTTTTTGGCATGGGAGGTGGCTGGTCATTTAGCATTTCCCGCTACTCTCTGACAGTTCATTCAACCTTCTTACCCGCATAGCTAGAGCTATCACATCTATAGTGGTGAATGTTCTTGGCCATGTTGACCCTAGCTTTTTCATTGTTTGCTTTGATCTCTTTAGTCCTCTTTATAGCCTAACAAATTCAGCGCACGTTTCCTGAGTGAGATGCTTGTATCTACAACAACACTTTGATGCTTTTGGGGCCCTCGTATATAATAAATATCATTGATTCAGCTGCACATGCACTTGATGTAAATAATGTTTTTCCACTCTACGTTTCCAAAGAAAAACAAATATCAATAATAAACATAAACATTATGTGTTGTGAGCTAAAAGCGGCAAACCTAGCTAACAATACAGTATCTAACCCATAAATGCGCATAACTTATTATGACATGTGGTGCACCTAACGCGCGATGGGAGCCCAGAAATGGGTAAGACCAAGCCGGTTCATTCGGGGCAGCTTCATTCATTGTAGTGACATCACACCATCCAGTGTGGGGGCGGGGTGACGATGACAGAAACAAAAGACATTGTGGCGACGACGGGCTAGATGACGAGCACACAAAACGAATGAAAAATATAGGTGTGCAAGGGACTGAGGCATTGTTAGAGGAGTAGCAAGTGAGAAGTCCGAAATTTAGGACAAGGTTATCACATGAGGTTCAAAAAGGGAGACTGGCAGCTTAAACATGAACGCACACTGGTGGTTGTCAAGTGGGACTGGCGGGGAAATATTCCATAGTGGTTCTAATCTGTAGTCGCTTACGATGAGACTCTTCCATCTGTAGTCTTCAATAGGAGCCGCCTGAGTTATTTTCACATGCAGTGCTCAGCTCGAACCGCATGTGTAAATCATTTCTTGGTCGGGCCTATTGAACATGTCTTTGTTGCTCAGACTACGAAAGCCATATCCATACTAGTGTCACCACCATTGTATGATCTTAACCACTTATGTTTTATATCAATTTCTCTTTGAATATTAATCATGGGACTCGATGAAGTCTTTGAGCACCTAATATTTCTTTACAAATACAAAACCTTTTATGGAATGATCATCAATATATTAATGAAAACGATAATGCTCAACCGATGATTTTTTTTGTCATGGAGCAAACATCATTGCCCACGACATCTAGAATGTTCTCTTCATGAAGTGGTAAAATTATATTGAATGCAACACTATATAGCCCGAGGAGTTCAGTTGTCAATCCAACCACACCTGAGAAGTCATTCCTTGCAGCAATTTATTAGTAGCACATATAGTAGTGGAAATAGCAGTAACAGTAACAGTAGTAGCAGTTTTGTAGCAATTGGAACATCAGCAGTAATAGTGATTCCAACAAACACAATACTATGGCATAGAGTAGCGATGGATATTTGGATGACATTCACCATCTAACAGTCACAACCTAGAGCGATACACAATAGGTCCAATTTGTCAATCATATGTAGGCATGTATTCCGTATATAGTCATATGTGCTTGCGAAAAAACTTGCATGACATTTTTTATCCTACCCTCCCGTTCCAGCGGGGTCCTAATGGAAACTAAGAGTAATTAGGGTGCTCCTTTTAATAGAGAACTGAAACAAAGCATTAACAAATAGTGAATACATGAACTCATGGTTGTAGGTGACGAACCAGGCTCACCGGAACTTGGACCAAATCTGCCTATAGGCCGAGCCCATTCCCTAGCTCCTGGGGCGAGGGAAGAAATACAGAGGAAGTGGTGGTAGTTGGGTGGCTGACACTAGTAGAAAAAGGTCAAATGTGAAGCACATTAGTGCCGGTTTGAATTTGAGCCGGCACTAATGTGACCATTAGTGCCAGTTCCAACGGCTATCTGGGTCGCTACCATTAGTACCGGTTCGTGGCCAAACTTTAGCACCGGTTCATGCCATGAACATGTACCAAAGAGAGTGGTGGCAGGATGTTGTCAGTTTGGGGCCCCTCCAGCACCTTTAGTACCGGTTCGTGTCACGAACCGGTACTAAAGGTCGTCCTACATAAACCCTTCGTCCACCCGAGCTCGCTCTGTTCTTCCCCTTTCCCCTCTACTCTCTGTTCTTCCCCTCTTCCTCTCGAGCTCATCACACATTTTGCCCAAAATTTGTCAAGATTTGAAGGCCCCCATCCATTCAAATGATCACAAAGGTTAGCAACTTTGTCCTTTCATCTAGCATTGCTAGATTAGCTCTTGTAATGCTTTATATAGTGATTAATTTGTGAGTTTAGTAATTTGGGAGGAATTATATGTGCTAGTATTTGATTTATATGCAATTTGAGGTCAAAAATAACACTTATTTTGCATATGTAGGTGTGGTCTACTTAGTGCCTTATAAATCTCCGTTGTAACCACCGTCGATCGCCCGCACCATCCCGTCGCCGGCACCGCCTTGCGGTGAGCCTCTTGTTCATGAATGTTTTATATAAAAAATTGATGTTTGTGTGATTTGGATATATAGTAACTCGTATAATTATCTTACCCGTACGTTGTTTGTTATACATAGTGCCATGGTTTTGATATCAGTCCCCGTCGGCCCTCGTCCTTGTTATGATTCGGATGTGGTATATTCTCTTTTAAAACTCTTTGTTGCATTTTGTGTTTATGACAAATTATGCCCATCAAGTTGACATAGATATTTGTATGTAGGAGTTAAGTGAACCGGAAATTCCAACCGACCCTATTGTCGACAGGTGAAATTTAGTTGAAAGAGAAAACGAGGATTTGAAAGAAAAATTGGAAAGAATTGAGGGGGAGAAGATGGAATTGGAGTTGCATGTTGCCGATGTCGTCGATGATCACAAGATCAAGATGGAGAAAATGTGCTTGAAGATTAGAAAGATTAGAAAAATATGCCATTCATAGTGAGGCTTGGTATCATTATGCTATTGGATCAATTGTTACCTTAGTTGCCATCTTGATCGCATTTGTTGTTGCATTTAAATTCTTTAGCTAGAGAGTTATTTGTTTGTTGCATTTAAGTGTTGTATGAACTTTATGTATGAAATTTATGTATGAACTTGTATTAATTTGGTCTTTTCGGTGTTGTGTAATGAAGATGAGCCGACAATGGATGTACGATGACCGATGCTCTCCCGAGTTCATTAATGGAGTTCATACTTTTCTGCTTGCAGCTGAGGCAAACAAGCGGGCAGATGGTTTTATGCCTTGTCCATGTGCTGGCTGTAAGAATGATCACAATTACTCCACGTCAAGAACCATTCACGTCCACCTGTTTGAGTCCGGTTTCATGCCCCACTATAATGTTTGTACCAAGCACGGAGAAAGAGGGGTTATGATGGAAGACAATGAAGAAGAAGAGGACGACGACATCTATCCTGGCTATGGGTTCCCTGAATACGATGATACAACAATGGGGGAAGAAGCTGAGCCGGCAATGCGGGAAGAAGCTGAAGAAGAGGCATCAGATGAGCCCTCTTATGATCTAGGTTGGGCCATTGCTGATGCAAAGAGAAACTGCACAAGTGATTTGGAGAAGAAGAAGTTGCAGCGCATGTTAGAGGATCACAAGAAATTGTTGTACCCGAATTGCGAAGCTGACAAGAACAAGTTGGGCACCACACTGGAATTGCTGCAATGAAAGGCAGAGAATGGTGTATCTGACAAGGGATTTGGAAAGTTGCTGGTAATGATAAAGAATATGCTTCCAAAGGACAACGAATTGCCTGAGAGTATGTACGAAGCAAAGAAGACTATCTGCCCTCTAGGGTTAGAGGTGCAGAAGATACATGCATGCCCTAATGACTGCATCCTCTACCACGATGATCAGTACGAGGATTTGAACGCTTGTCCGGTATGCGGTGCATTGTGCTATAAGATCACCCGCGATGACCCTGGTGATGTCGAGGGCGAGCGCCCCAGCAAGAAGATTCCTGCCAAGGTGATGTGGTATGCTCCTATAATACCATGGTTGAAACGTTTGTTCCAAAACAAAGAGCATGCCAAGGCGATGCGATGGCACAGAGAAGACCGTAAGAAAGACGGAAAGTTGAGAGTACCCGCTGACGGTTCGCAGTGGATAAAAATCGAGAGAAACTACAGGAAGGAGTTTGCAGGTGACGCAAGGAACGTATGGTTTGGTCTAAGCGCATATGGCATTAATCCTTTTGGGGAGCAGAGCAGCAACCATAGCACCTGGCTTGTGACTCTATGTTTGTATGACCTTCCTCCTTGGTTGTGCATAAAGTGGAAGTTCATTATGATGCCAGTGCTCATCCAAGGCCCTAAGCAACCCAGCAACGACATTGATGTGTACCTAAGGCCATTAGTTGAAAAACTCTTACAGCTATGGAATGGAACAGGTGTACATGCATGGGATGAGCACATGGGGAAGAATTTTACCTAAAGGTGTTGCTGTTCGTGACCACCAATGATTGGCCTGCCCTCAGTAACCTTTCGGGACAGACAAACAAGGGTTACCGTGCATGCACGCACTGTTTGGATGATACCGACAATATATATTTGGATAATTGTAGGAAGAATGTGTACCCGGGACATCGTCGATTTCTTCTGAGCAGGCATCCCGTAAGAAAGAAAGGCAAGCATTTCAAAGGTGAGGCGGATCACCGGACGAAGCCTCGCCACCGTACTGGTGTTGATGTACATGATATGGTCAAGGATTTGAAGGTTGTCTTTGGAAAGGGTCCTGGCGGACAACCTGTTCCGAATGACACTGACGGACGCGCACCCATGTGGAAGAAGAAATCTATATTCTGGGACCTGCCCTATTGGAAAGACCTAGAGGTACGCTCCGCAATCGACGTGATGCACGTGACGAAGAATCTTTGCGTGACCCTGCTTGGCTTCTTGGGCGTGTATGGGAAGAAAAAACATACACCTGAGGCACGGGAGGACCGGCAACGTATGCACGGAAAAGATGGTATACATCAGGGTCATGCCAGCTACGCTCTTACCAAAGAAGAGAAGGAAATCTTCTTTGAATGCCTGCTCAGTATTAGGGTACTGTCTGGCTTCTCGTCGAATATAAAGGGAATAATAAACATGGCAGAGAAAAAGTTCCAGAACCTAAAGTCTCATGACTGCCACGTGATTATGACGCAACTGCTTCCGGTTGTATTGAGGAGGCTTCTATCGGATAACGTTCGATTAGCCATTGTGAAGCTATGTGCATTCCTCAATGAAATCTCTCAGAAGTTAATCGATCCAGAAATCATACCGAGGTTAGAGAATGATTTGGTGCAATGTCTTGTCAGTTTTGAGTTGGTGTTCCCACCATCCTTCTTCAACATCATGACACACGTCCTAGTTCACCTATGCGAAGAGATTAACGTTTTGGGTCCTGTATTTCTACACAATATGTTCCCCTTTGAGAGGTTCATGGGAGTCTTAAAGAAATATGTTCATAACCGTGCTAGGTCAGAAGGAAGCATCTCCAAGGGCCATGAAAATGAGGAGATCATTGAGTTTTGTATTGACTTTATTCCTGACCTTAAGCCGATTGGTGTTCCTGAATCGCGGCATAAGGGCAGATTGGATGGAAAAGGCACGCTAGGAGGGAATCAAATAATATGTATGGACGGACATTCTCTCACCGAAGCACTCTACACAGTTCTACAGAATTCCGCCTTGGTGGCTCCGTATATGGACGAACACAAGAATTTTCTGCGCTCCAAACACCCGGAGCGATCTGATGACTGGATTACACGTGAACAAACCAGGAGTTTCGCCGGCTGGTTGCAGACACGTACCATGCATGACGCCTCTATTGAAGATGACTTGTATTCGCTGTCCCAGTTACCATCTTCGAATATAATGACTTTCAAAGGGTACGATATAAATGGTAATACATTTTACACGATTGCCCAAGATAAGAAGAGCACCAACCAAAACAGTGGTGTCCGCTTTGATGCAACAACCAAGACGGGAAAAGAAACATATTATGGTCACATAGAGGACATATGGGAACTTGACTATGGACATGGTTTGAAGGTCCCTTTGTTTCAGTGCAAATGGGTCAATATGACACGAGATGGGGTAACGGAAGACCCGCAGTACGGAATGACAACAGTGGATCTCAACAATCTTGTGTATGCAGACGAACCATTCGTCCTAGCCAATGATGTGGCACAGGTTTTCTATGTGAAGGGCATGTCTACCAAGCCGAGAAAAAGAAAAGATGAGGAAGCGAATGCATCATACGATGAGCCAAAGCGCCACATAGTTCTTTCTGGGAAGAGAAACATCATGGGAGTGGATGACAAGATAGACATGTCAGAAGATTATGAAAATTTTGATGAAATTGCTCCATTCACAGTGAATATTGACCCGAGCATCCCGTTAAATGATGAAGATTTTCCATGGCTATGGCGCAAAGGGACACACGCGAAGAAAAAGTTTACACCCAAAGATCTGGGATGTGATCGGCTTCACTATCATCAATTTTTTCTGTGTTTCACACCCAGGAGGGAATCTCTGTAATAGTTAGGGTAGTTATGTGTTTTGGCATTTGAAACGCGAAGAAATTTTATTTGCAAACAAATTCTTTCATGCATTTACTGATTTTTTCAGCTAAATGACCCTGAAATTGAAAAGCACTTCAAATGAAATCAGAAAAGGTTAAAAGTTGGCATGGTATCATAATTTCACCCACATAGCATATGCAAAAAAGTAGAGAGGGTTACCACAAAAACTGGATGCACTTCGTGTACAAAATGGACAATATCTTTTGAAGTAGCAGGGTTTCGGACGAAAACTCATCTGTTACAAAGGCATTTCATTTTTTAAATAACCTAAGCATTACCAAATTGAATATAATGATAAAACACACTAATATCAAACATAAGAAAAAAGAATCACTAAAAAATCTATTTTCAAAGTTAAGTTATTCACAAACAAGTGATTCACACAAATTTCAAATAATTCAAAATTTAAACTATTCAAATTTGAAAACTACCGGCACTAACAGAAAGTTAGTAATTTTTTGTACCTAAAGCAAAAATATTCACAAAGAAACTCTAAATACAGAAAAAACAACTCAAAAATAAATAAAACAAAAATAAATAAAGAAAAAAAATAAGAAAATAAAAAAGCCCGCCTATTGGGCCAGAGCGGCCTGCATACGGCTAGAAACCCAACGTGTTATTGGGCCAGGATGCAGGCCCGAAGAGGCCCAGTAGGCCCACAGGGCAGTAGAGAACAGATAGACCCAGTAGGCCTGCTTTGGAGAGGAGTTCGAGTCAGCTGCCGCACTAGGGCTTATAAACCAGTGCGGACGCCCCGCGGCTAGCGAGGTGGGACTAAACTTGCCGCACCGCACCTTCTCTAGCGCACCCCCTTTAGTACCGGGTCATAGCTCCAACCGGTACTAAAGGGGGGGGGGGGTCTTTAGTACCGGTTGGTGCTACCACCCGGTACTAAAGGGGGTGCGCTTCCCGCCGCTTCGCCTAGCCAAAACAGACCTTTAGTACCGGTTGGTGGCTCCAACCGGTACTAAAGGGGTTTTCTATATAAGAAAACCCTTCAAAAAATTCGTCAGTTCCTTCTCCCTTTACTTCTTCTTCTCCTCTGCCCTATTGCCGCCGCCCCCGTCGCCGTCCCCTCTACCTCGCCATCCCGTCGCCTCGCCGTCCCATCGCCTCGCCGTCGCCGTCGCCGTCACCCGCGCTTTGAGCCCCTCTCCCCGGCCCCTCTCCTCCCTCCAATCGAAGCCGCTGCACCGCCGGCGCCGTAGGTGCACACGCGCACGCGCGCGCACACACACACGCACACACACACACGCGCGCGCGCACACACACGCAATTTTGTTTTCTATTTTTTCTGATTTTTATACAAATGTTTTAGATGAAATAATTAATTAGATTAGATTATTGTCAAATAGTATATAGAAATGTTAGAAATGTTATAGAAATGTTAGAAATTTTAGAAATGTTAGTTTTAGCTAGATGAATTAGATTAATTTCAAATTGTTATAGAAATATTAGAAATGTTAGAAATTTTAGAAACTTTGTTTAGCTAGATGAATTAGATTAATTTCAAATTGTTATAGAAATGTTAGAAATGTTAGTTTTTAGTTTCTTTTAATTTTAGTTATAGAAATTTAGAATTTGCATATAAGTCACAATCCAATAATTTAAAAAATGTTACTTTTGCGGCGTATAGTGTTTTTCCTCGACGATGCCCGGCCCGCATCCTCGCCGTCGACCTGTTCGCGACGATGTCCTGCTTCAGAGGACCCATGTCCGGGACTGGGCTCCGCTGGGCTGGCACTGGGAGGTGCTACCTTCAGGGGCTCGCCGCTTGGTGAGGAACCCGGGTCCCGTCGTCGACTCTGATCTCCTTTGCTGGCGTTCACATGGGCCACATTCGGTGCAGAGGGAGCCAGCCCCGCCGGAGGTGGTGCGTCGCCGTGTCAGGGAGGAGGACGAGCACGTCCATCGCTACATGGCTGCTATGGACGTCAGGTTCTCCAATACCTGACAGGTTCTTTGGGAAGATGACCGGAGATATGATCCTGTGATGGTTCCTTCTCTTTGGGTGTCCACCGCCCGTGCCCCAGGAACCGCGAGTGGCCTAGATTCTTCTGTAGTATTCAATCTTTATTAGCTACCTAGCTAGTGATTATTCGAGACGATGTATTCGAGATTATGTATTATTCGAGACAATGTATTCGAGATTATATATTATTCGAGACGATGTATTCAAGATTATATATTATTCGAGACGATGCATATTATGTACTATATGATTCAGTTTTTCCTTATTGATTGCATCCATGCATTGTAATTTGAATATTAAATTGTTTTATATTTCTTCTAGATTAGTTAAAAAAAGCTATGGCGGACAATACCGGCAGAGAGGGAGAAGAGGCCCTGTTCGAGATCATACGAGATCATACACAACCAGATGATCTAAATGAAGCAGATGACGGCTCCCAATATCTGAACAATACCAGGGAGGGTGATGATAAGATATTCGATCAGGACGACCGAGCTGATGAAGTCATGAACTATGATTATGATTATGATGACGCAGACAATGTTGATCTTCAAATAACAAAGACTACCGGCGAGGTATATTTATATAAGCAGACATCTGGTGATCATCACATGTTTTTTTGATCTGAAGATATATTAACAAATCGATCTTTATTCTTTTAGCCCTTCAGATCAAGCAAATCTGCTTCTACAGATAGCAGGACAAAGCGAGGCCCGGGCAAAAAGTTGAAGGAGGGTGTAAAGTACAACATCGATTCCATCAAAGCTAGTGGCGAACCCCTCACGCCTAAGAACATCGCGAACAAGTTCGTTCATCAGTGCGGAGTTCTTGTGAAGGACCAACTCCCGATCTCCATTCAAGAATGGAAAGAGCCAAAAACTAAACGTGCAGATGTTACTTGGGTCGATGACAGAGCAAAAGAAAAGCGTTGGGAATCTCTGATGGAACATTTCACCCTACCAGATTATTTCACTGATGCAAATGTGCAGAAAGTTAAGGACGCTGCTCTTAAGAAGATGGCAATTGCATTCAACACCCACAAGAAAACTGTATGGGACATCTACCTCGTTGCAAAAAGGAAGACTCCTGAATTCACGGGAACACTGGAGAAGCAAAGAGAACACTGGCCCGCTTTCGTGAAATTCAAGGAATCAGAATTATCTAAGGATCGGTCGAGAAAAAACAAGGCCAATGCCACAAAAAAGACGCAGTTCCATAGGCTGGGGCCAGGTGGCTACGCGGTGGCAATGCCTAAGTGGGATAAGTCTGAGCAAGAGATGGAGGATGTAGGGGTCACTCCGGTTACTAGGAGCTGGCCCCCCAGGTGCAGAACTTGGTTCTATGCGCATGGGGGGGGCGTTGGACCCGAAGACAGGCATGGTTTCGAAGAAGGCAAGTCTAAAAGGAGCCGAACAAAAGTTACTTGACGCAATAGAAGATGCTTGAAAGGGGGTGTTCACACCCAACAGAGAGAACGGCGAGCTTACGCGCGCCCTGGGAAATCCTGAACACCCGGGAAGAACACGAGGCAAGGGCGTTATTCCCTGGTATGAGGGCTTTTCGGAATGGAACGATGACTACAGGTGCCGTGCAAGAAAGAAGATGGAGGAGGAGAAGAAGAAGAGGAAGCTGGAGGAGGAGCAGAGGAAGCAGGAAGCAGAATGCCTTCAAAGCCTAGAAGCAAGGCACGTGGACTTGGCACTCAAATTCCAGCGGCAGCAGCAGCAGATCGGCTCACTTAGCCAGGAAAGGGGGTCTCAGCAGTGGCAGCAACAAGCGGATGATCCAACACTGGATAGCACCGTCCAATCCATGCCGAAAAGCAGCGTTGGTTCCGCCCCGGGCGACGCACTACTGGATACATACCCTGTGGATGACATCATAGAGAACACTAACCATGAAGGTGGCGGATGCCGTTGCTTTTACAAATACCCCCGAAGAAACCTTCCATTGCACCCCGATTCCAGTGGGCTATGCTCGTCTTGGTTGATGAGGTGGTGGACCAATATTCGGGGCTAGAGCTTGACATTCCTGGAGGTTACGACGAGCACACACTGGGAGAGGCCATACATCGTATCATCCTATGGAGAAATGATTGCATCATCTTTCGAAGGCCACCGACACCGCATCAGCCGACTCCTCCTCGAAGTCCGCCACCGAGTCAGCAGACTCCCGCTCCTCCAAGTCCACGAACGTGTGAGCCGACTCCTCCTCGAAGTCCGCCAACGTGTCAGCAGACTCCCGCTCCTTCAAGTCCACGAACGCGTGAGCCGACTCCTCCTCGAAGTCCGCCACCGTGTCAGCAAACTCCCGCTCCTCCAAGTCCATGAATGCATGAGCAGACTCCTGCTCTAACTCAGCCACGGCAGCCGTCTCCACTGCCTCAGCAATCGCAGAAGAGACACACTACAACTATGGTGCGTACCGGTACGAGTCGAGGTAGTACATGAGGTACAGGCAGAGGCAAGCGATATAAATATGGTCCAAGCATCGCTCCTCTTCCTCAGACGCCTTACGACATGACTGAGGAGCAAAACGAAGCCATAGTTAAGGCCCAAGTGGACGCCCATTTTGAACCGAAACCGGCACCGCCACCAAGGGAGAAAGTGCCTGAGGAAAAGATTGACCACTTCATTCGTATGGCTAGACCACCAGCTCCCAAGCCTGTTGACTCAGACTATGAGTGCCAAATCAGGAAGGCACATCGAGCACGACTACAGAAGGAAGCGAGCTCGAGCTCGAGCCAACAAGCAGCTGGCAAAAAATGCGGGAAAACCGTTCCCCAGCTGGGAGAACAGGC
This sequence comes from Triticum urartu, assembly GCF_003073215.2. Lineage (NCBI taxonomy): Eukaryota > Viridiplantae > Streptophyta > Magnoliopsida > Poales > Poaceae > Triticum > Triticum urartu. Next base: position 685,945,115 of record NC_053024.1, read on the forward strand.
GGCGCAATCGACCCCCCCCCCCCCCCCCCCCCGCTTGTTGTGCCAACAACACATGAGAGTACGCGCGTCCTATATTATTGTGGGCAAACCATTCCCCAGCTCAACAATCTGGTAATAACCGAGGAGCATATAAGGGAGGCTAAAATTCTCGATATTAGTGTTGGACAACTCCTCGAGATCGAGCCCATGTCTCCTCTTAGAGAGGAGGAAATAAAACGGAAATATGTCCGGGGCCAACCTTTGGTCAAGCCCGAGGAGGTCAAGAACCTCCCAACGAGAATGTATGAATTGCATCAGTGGTACATGAACATTACGAAGATTTCCAATCGAGAGTCCCTCATGGTGAATGTCAAGGAGGACCATTACTTCCATAAGAAAGCTCTGTCCGTTGAGTATTCAGAACTATTTCAGTTATACAATCAAGACGCACTCGACAAATCTCTCGTCAGTTGCTATTGTCTGTAAGTGATTTCTTTCTGTAATTTAAGTCTCAACCTAGCTGTAGTGATCATTTTGATCAATCATTACCTGTAATTATCCTCACTATATTCTTTTCTGTGGTATTATGCAGGATGAAAATGTATGAAATGAAAAAATCTGGACGCTATGGCATCGGGTTCATTGACCCAAATACCGTTAATGAATGCACATGGCAAATTCCAAGTTGTCGAGCAAGTTTAGAGGAAAGCATGCTAGAGTTCTTCAAGCGCCTCAATAGCAATGAAGATATACTACTTCCTTGCAACTTCAGATGAGTCACACTGTCTTGTAGTACAAATTCTGTTTTTGCTTACTAGCTAGCTAGATGTTAATAATTAAGTGTATAGGGTTTAGGCTAGTTGATTAGTGTTGTGCACATGCCCGCTTAATTAAGACATGCAAACGTGTGCGCATGCAGTTCCCACTGGATCTTGTTAGTCATTAAAGTTGATAAAGGAACAGTTGAAGTACTGGAGTCACTACTTAAGAAAGAAAGTGACTTCGCCATCTTAAAGGGATAGTCGGCAGATAATTTCAATCATTATTAACTATATCTCGGCCTATTAAATTAGTTCATCATTTCCTGATATCAACTATTTAATAACTCTTTATTCATTTTCTTTGCTGACGGGCAGGGCTTGGCCAAAGTTCATCAAGGTGACTCCAGGCAAATGGCGACAAAAGGTGTTTTGGTTTCGACCCAAGGTAAGTAATTAAGTATTACTAGCTAGCTTACCATCTCTTTAATTCTTATTTCAATACCATTAATTAATTATCGTGCTTGATTAATTATTATCTGATTAAATTTCATTCTCGTAAAGGCCCTGAAGCTGGCTCCAGGGACTGATCTGTGTGCATACTACGTTTGCGAGAACATTTGGATGACGGTGTTCGAAAGGAGCAAATCTGATAGACAGGAATGGGTACGTTTGCCAGAACACTATTCACAATATTTACATCATTATTGATATCTAGTCACACAACTAATACACATGCATATTGATCTCCTTCTTAACAGTTCAAAGAGGTGCGGGAGAAGCTCCTAAAAACGGAGCGCATATTAGTACTTCAAGAGGAAATAGCGGGATTTTTGCTCGATCAGGTCATAGATCTCAAAGGAGAATACTATTACCCGCTACCGCCCCCATAAACCACTTGTCATCGTGCTCTGAAGGCACCAAGGCAACATGTAGGAGAAATTGTGTGTGTGTGTCTATATATATATACATACATGTGTATGTGTAAATAATTAATGGTGGTTGTGAGACATTTATATATATATATATATATATATATATATATATGAGAAAATCTATTTATATATATGCATAACGTGTACAATACATAGTATCATAAAATAGCAGCAAACAAAAAAGAATTAAATGGAAAACACAAAATTAATGGAAAAATAAAAAATAAAACCAAAAGCCCCCTAAACATTTAGTACCGGTTGATGTTACCAACCGGTACTAATGGTCTACCAACACCCAGGCCTGGCTCGTGCCACGTGGTGGCACTTTAGCGCCGGTTCGTGCCGAACCGGTAGTAAGGGGGAGTGGGGGGGGGGGGGGGGGGGGGAAGGCTTTAGTCTCCACTCTTTAGTGCCGGTTATAGAACCGACACTAAAAACCCTTACGAACCGGCGCTAAAACCCGATTCTGCACTAGCATGAGGTGGTTGTAGGTGACGAACCAGGCTCACCGGAGGGGGAAGCAATAGAGAGGAAGTGCTGGTAGTTGGGTGGCTGAGGTGGTGTGGACGAGGAGAAACTTGCGTGGTGGAGAAATGGAGTAGCAGCACATCGTCTCCATGATGGAGTGGGAGATCGAAAGAAAGAACGGGGGTGCCGATGGAGAGACAGTGAGCAAATGAGCGTGAAATGGATGAAGTGATGCACCCAACCATTACGCTTGATGGATAGGTCGGGCACAATTTATTGTTTCCCTTAATAATGTTGCTTTGAGAGGCTCCCATGCAATTTATGTAAACAATTGTTATGTTTCTGTATAGTACAGATCTCAAAGTTGGCCATCAAGTTGATTAACGATGTGCGGTGTTAATGCAATGATCATGTCACTGCTGCGTTGATTACTTGGTAAATCAATAATTTGACCTAGATGATACCCAATGTTGCTACCAGAATTGGTTACAATATTTTCCATGAGATTTGGTTGTATGGAACATGAATATTTAGATTCATATAATATGGGAACTAAAATTGAAAATACATATGATTTTTTGGATAGTCCTAAAAGATTCATTATATATAAATAGCATTATTAGATAAAAATGGCTCGGAGATTTTTTCCAAGCATGTCTGACTATGAAGGTGGGCATTTTACCATACATGACTGCATGTTGAGGTGACATGTTTGGATGATGCTAAGAGAAAAATATGCTAGTGGGATTGTTGTAAAATAGTTATTTTATATAAATATCACAACTAAATAAAAATGGATGCGACTTATCCCATGCATGGTTACATGTAGAGGTGGATCTTTTCAGTGGATGGTTATATGTTGAGCTTAGGGCTAGGCGTTCGGTAGTAACCGAAAATTTGATTTCTACTATTTGATTATTTTTTAAATTCAGTTAGCTTAACAGAAAACTAAAAGTTATACAACTAAAAAATGCTAACCAAGATCTCAGTTAAACGATTCGTTCGGTTCGGTGCACACCGAAACACTAGCTTACTTTGTTCTCGTACCACTTGACAAGAGTTGTAAGCTATACTGAAAAAAGATTACTTTGTTCTCGTACCTTTGACCACTCACAACCCGTCTCCTTATGTAGCCAAAGCTTTTGCACCCATCTCATAGGTGGGACAAACCAGGTATTGCCTTTATTTTACAGTTTTTTTTAGAAACGCCTTTATTTTACAGCTGGAGCACTTCACCGGAAAGCCCACGGCACGGAGTCACGTCCCTGACCGCAGGTTTAGCTTTTGCTTCGGGCCTTGTGCAGCCGCAGGCGGGCTAGTGGGCTACCTTGCTGCTGGCGTGCTTGGCGTTAGGAATGTCCCGCAGTTCTTTCACCGTGTACTTCGCCGACATTTGTTTTTTGGTTGTACAGATGGTTTAGATGTTCAACATGTTTCATCAGGACAACACCGACCAATAGTTCAAGTTCTTCACATGTTCTCCAGGATCGAGTCATGCGAGAAGTGGAGGGAGTGTCGGCTCGCTCTCGTCAAGACCAAGGAGACCTACAAACCGGACGCGCCTGCCACAACGGTGGCAGAAGGGTGCCCTAATGGCAACAAAAGAGCCAAGGCAGCGAGGGACGCGGCACCCACAGCCGAACGGCTGCAATCATCAATCGAGCAGTGCTTCGCCAACGCCAAGAACAACGCCGCCAAAAGGGAGGAGAAATCCTACGCGAGGTGGTCGGCGTTGATGACGAAGCTGGACGTCAAGCTCAATCTTGTCAGGACCAACATCGCCGCGAAGAAGAGGAAACACCGACCTGCCGTTCTTGATGGCGGCAGACATGTCGACGATGGTCGAGCAGGTGAAGGCATGGTACCTGGCGGAGCACGGCCTCATCTTGAACCAGATGCCAGGACCGGCGGCGCACCACCCCTACGCCCACGACGACGCCAAGACCGACGCCCAGCCCGAGCAATGAAACTATGCCGACGCCGATGCCCAGCCCAAGGAACGAAGCTAGGCCGACGCCGAGCCCGAGCACTGAAGCTGCGCCCATGCCGACGCCAATGCCGACCTCGTCTTGTCCCACGGCAGAGGGGCTTGCCATTTGATGTGTTCCATGTCTATCATTCCTTCCTTTTGATCGCCGGACTTTTGGGTATGTTTGATCGCCGACCTGTGGCATGATGATCACCGACTTGTGGCATGTTGATCCCCGAACTTGTGGCGTTTTTTGACAGCGGGATAGACAAATTCAAATTTTTAGGCGTCTGGGGGCTGAAACCAGGGGGCGCGGCTGGAAACTCGATCGCCCCCAGAGCGAAAAAATTGCCAGCACAAACACCAAAAGGCATTCGCCGGATGCGCGGGGGGCCAAACGGCTGGAGATGCTCTAAGGGAGCAGGCTCAAGTTCATAATCTGCGGAGGCTGATCATTGCGTCGGACAGCCTTGAAGTTATCAACAACATAAAGAAGGGAGCAACATCATCTTACGCTTCAATCTTAAAAGATATAGAACTTAGTACTACAAACTTTGATAGTGTTAGTTTTTGCTTTGAGCATAGGGCAAGGAAGGTGGCTGCCCATTTACCATTTCCCACTATTCCTCCACGGTCCACTCAGCCTTCCTAACCGCATAGCTAGAGCTACCACATCTATAGTGGTGAATGTTCATGGCCACGTTGACCATAGCTTTTTCATTGTTTGCTTTGACCTCTTCATTCCTCTTTTAGCATAACAAATTCATTTCACATTTCCTGAGTGAGATGCTTGTATCTACCAACTACACTTAGGTTCTTTTTGGGCCCTTGTATGTAATTAATATCTTCGATTTAGCTGAACATGCAATTGAAGTAAATAATATATATTTTTCCACTCTACGTTTTCAAAGAAAAAACAAATTTTAATAATCAACATGAACTTTACGTGTTGTGAGATAAAACTGGCAAACCCTACCCAACAATACATGATCTAACCCATAAATGCACATAACTTATTATGACATTTGGTTCACCTGATGCTCAATGGAGCCCTGAAATGGGTAAGACGAAGCCGGTGCTGTCAGGGCGGCTTCATTCATGGTAGCAACATCACACCATCCTTGTGTGTGGCGGGGTGACGATAACACAAACCAAAGGCCGTGTGGCGGCGACAGGCTAAATGAAGAGCACGCAAAACTTATGAATAATAGCAAGCACAAGAGGAGTGCAGGGCACTGGGGCGTTACTAGAGGAGGAGCAAGTGCGAAGTATGAAACTTAGCACAAGGTTATCACACGAGGTTCCACAAGGAAGATTGGTTGCTTAAACATGAACTCACACTAGTGGTAGTCAAGTGGGATTGGCGGGGAACTATTCCATAGCAGTTCTAACCTATAGTCGATTGTGATGATACTATTCTGTCTGTGGTCTTGAATAGGTGCCTCTTGAGTTATTTTCGTATGCGGTGCTCAGCTTGAACCACATCTGTAAATCTTTTCTCGGTTGGACCTATTGAACATGTCTTTGTTGCTTGGACTACGAAAGTCATGTCTGTACTAGTGTCACAACCATTGTATGTTCTTAATCACTTTAGTTTTATGTTAGTTTCTCTTTCAACATTAATCATGGAACTCCATGAAGACTTCGAGCACCTAATGTTTGTTTAGAAATACAAAATCTTTTATGGAGTGATCATCAATAAATTAATAATAACTATAATGCTCAACCGATGAATTTCTCGTCATGGAGCAAACATCATTGTGCACGACATCTAGAATGTTCTCTTCACGAAGTGGTGAAAGTATATCGAATGCAACACTATATAGCTAAAAGCTCATCTCGGTGGAGGGATGAGAGGGATTTCTCACCATAGACTATGGACTCTATCACACTAGTCCACCATGGACTAGTGTACCAAATAGGCAGCAGGTGGCGGGGTGAAACGATTACGGTTTAGTTGTTTACATACCACTACTATAGTAGTCTTTGTTATTTGTTAATAACTCCTACCCTATATAAACCCCACACTGGTATGCAATCAATTCCACTCTCAATCGATCCAATTAATTCAATGGGAGGACACTAGAGTTGTTTCCATGACAATACCAACAAGCATCTCTCAACGAATTATGTTATGTAAAAATATGTGTTGATGCACAAAAAAAAAGTACACCCCTTGACAGGTAGTGCATTTGTAGATTATTTTTTAAGAACCCTTAATCAGAAACACCAAATACCTATGGCTATGTTTTTCTTTCCCTAATAATAAAGCATGGATTGACTCCGTGGTTTTACCGTCACAATACGCTTCCGCCAGTCGTAATATGCTTTTACAATTCGCATAGACAAAATCGTAATGTAAACAAGGTGGTGCTAAGTTGCTAATGGAAACAATTAATGTGTTTGGCAGCTAAATTAGTATGGGCCACGTAAATCCACCTGGGCCAGAGAATTACTCTTGTGGGCCGCGAGCCCTGGGTTTCCAAAAAGACAGAAAAAAGTAATGTATGCATATGGATCGAACTCACGACCTTACCTCAAGTCATCAAACCTGCCACCGGGTAAGAGAGCTGAAGCCTCTCGTGAGTTGTAAGATTGTTTGTTCATTAGTAATCCCACATAGCTCTTGTCGACCAAATCTCATCAACTTATATATGTACGACTGCGAGAATCAACAGACGGCGAGGTGACAGAGATTTGGGAAAAAGAGAACCTAACTAAGAAGAGAACGGAATAGACAACGAACGTCTGAGTACTCCATACACAGACGGGACAACAACGGAGGAGGAGCCATGGACGGCAATAGACCGGCTAAGCACAGATGGACGGACAAGAGCATTAATTTGTGGCGCAGCACTTGGACGGGCAACAACGGAGGGGAGCGTAGATACGCGACGGCGTTCATGGCATGGCCTCTACTGTCTACATGGGCTAGCTGCTACTGCTATAGTTAACGCTGGGCTTAGGCCGAACAAAACCTTCTCTATTTTCTTCATAATTCAGAAAACATTTGGATTGTTTTGACATCCAAAAATTTACTCAAAAGACTTTTAAATTTTCAGTGGCCTTATATGGATAATTAGAGAACTAAATAAAATGTTTACATATTACACATAGTTAATATTTCCTATATTCTTTATAATTCAAAAAACTTATTGATTGTTTAAAGGTCCAAACTTTATTCAAAAGCCTTCTAAATTTTTAGTAGGCTTATATGGATCACTAAAGACCCAAATAAAATATTTACATATTACATATAGTTAATATTTTCCATTTGAAATACGAAGTGAGTTTAAATTCAAGTGCATTCAAACTACCAAAATGTTATTTTATTTTCGACGACCGTTGCGGCGCCAAAGCCGAACATTGACGAGCGCGGAGGAGCTACACGGGAAGCCAGCTAGGCTGACCTAGGCACCGTCATTCTCAACTCTATCTCTGGCCACGAGCGGGAGCCGCTTCCTACTACTTTTCGGAGAGATCCACAGTACAGGAATATCCTCATTTTTGCCTTATTTATTTGGGTGTTTGTCGATCCGAGTGTCGGGTGTTTATTTTCTTTCGACATACTCCCTCCGTTCCTTTATATAAGGTGTATTCATTTTTTTGAAAAGTCAAACGAGTGCAAGTTTGACCAAGGTTTTAGAAAAATATATCAATATTCACAATACGAAATTTATATCATTTGATCCATCATGAAAAGTAGTTTCATATTTTACTACTAGGTATTGCAAATATTGTTATTTTATTCTATAATCTTGACGAAACATTCAAATCGTTGACTTGCACGTAAATCAATACACCTTAAATTCTGGGATGGAACATGGCACATCGGTGGTGCCTCAACGGCCTCCGTGACCCATCGAGGACATGATTGAGTAAATGATGCCATCCAGGGCTACACACATTAGCTGGGCTCCCGCTGCATGGTATTCGTTAAAGCCCGTGCCATAGGCCAGAAGCCAGCCTCGATCAGCTGGCACCCATACGGCACAGAGGATGGCATTTATTACTCCCGTTGCAACGCATGGGCATATGTCCTAGTTTATACTAATACGCTTTATGTGTTTAGTATCATGGTTTCATCTAGGTATGTAACGGAAAATGTAGAGAAAGACATTCAGATCTAAGTTGTGCCTAGGTGTCCAATATCATTGTTGCACCTAGCTCTTTGGCATATTATTGAAGGTAAACTCCCTTATCCTTAGGGGATCCCTGTCCTTAGTGAGGTACCCTGGGCAATGTGTCAATGGACAGGAGTGCTTTCACCAATTTTGTGAGTGGTTTACTTACAATTCCCCGGGATATTCCATCTAACGCACACAAGGTATTATGTTGTCCTCTAATCACAACAGGCCCGAGTTAGGATCAAGAACAAGGATACAATAAACATATGTAAATAGATCAAACATTAAGACAACACATATACACAGGGACTGCAATCATAACACTGGCCACGCCATGAATCACAAAGATAGAGAAATTGCTCTATAACTATAACTACTATGCAGAGGCCGGGTGTATGCTCATTGTGTGTGCATCTTCTTGATGCTTCATTTTGAGTCAATAAAATCCATCCTTTATCGAAAAAAACTATTACTACTATGTACAAACCTGTAGTCTCGAGGTGGAATACTTACAACTAATCATGGGAGCAATGGAAAAGAAATTGTATACTGGTTGCTAGTCCAGATTTGGTCTAGGGAAGCCTTCTGAAATCTGGTGGTCGCAGCTTGCCAATTTGTGCTACTTTGGTTTTCTGTAAATCGAGTGGGAGTAGGTGCGAACTAGATGGCAAGGTAAACTTTGCTCTGTTTCTGGAGTAAAATTTTTAGCATCGTATTTAGTTAGCCAAGAAATTATGTACTTTGAAGCTATTTTGTCATATCGTAGTGGTGATACCTTGTAGCTCTTCCAATTGTTCAACCATGATTTTGTACTATAGAATAAATTTCTAGGAATATTAAGCTAGGCTATTAGCTTCTTCCGTTTTCCAGTAAGGTTTACCTTTCATTAAGAAGAAAGATAATTGAAAAGTTAATAATGAGAACAAGCAAAAAATCAAACATTTGCAATGCACACACCAACCCCCGAGCCGAGCAGAAGGATCTACCACCCATGTGACCAAACCTGACACTCTGCAACGACAACCATGGGATCCTGAGCCATTGTTTTGCCTTCCACAGCATCCCCAAGGCCGCATACAACCGAGTCGATAGCTTTGCCGGCCAAGTGTCTTCCACATTACATGAAGGCAATTCTCACCCACCGCTTCGACTTGCAACTCGACTCCAAGGCCAGATACCCGATTGGCGAACAGTGAAGCTACAAGCCATTGCAATCTTCGAAATGACCAAATCCTCAATGGTACGGTGCGCATGAGGAGGGAAGTGACGGGGGATGCCGGCTCCGACGAGGGACAAAAATTGGGTTTCCCCCCGGGGAGTCTGATACGTCTCCAACGTATCTATAATTTTTTTTATTGTTTCATGCTATTATATTATCTTTTTTGGATGTTTTATATGCATTAATATGTTATTTTATATTATTTTTTACACTAACTTATTAACCCAGAGCCCAGTGTCAGTTTATGTTTTTCCTTGTTTTTGAGTTTTACAGAAATGGAATATCAAACGGAATGAAACTTTACAATGATTTTTCTTAAACCAGAAGACACACGTTGGACTTGGAGAGGAAGTCAGAAGAGTCCCGAGGGCTCCACAAGCCATCAGGGCGCACCCTAGAGGGAGCGCGCCCCCTAGCTTCTAAGCCCCATAGGACTCCTCCAACCCTAATCTTTGGCCTATAAATTCTCAAATATTCCCAAACCAACAGAAGCGTCCATCAAAATACTTTTTCGCCGCCGTAACCTTCTATTCCCGCGAGATCCCATCTTGAGGCCTTTTTCGACATCCTGCCGGAGGGGGATTCAATCACGAAGGACTTCTACATCAACTCTATCGCCTCTCAGATGAAGCATGAGTAGTTTACTACAGACCTACGGGTTCATAGCTAGTAGGTAGATGTCTTCTTCTCTCTCTTTAATTCTCAATACCATGTTCTCCTCGATGTTCCGGGAGATCTATCCGATGTAATCTTCTTTTGCGGTGTATTTATCGAGATCCGATGAATTGTGGATTTATGATCAGCTTATCTATGAATATTATTTGAATCTTCTCTGAATTCTTATATACATGATTTTATATCTTTGTATTTCTCTTTGAATTATCGATTTGGTTTGGCCAACTAGATTGGTTCTTCTTGCAATGGGAGAGCTGCTTATTTTTGGGTTCAATCTTGCGGTGTCCTCACCCAGTGACAAAGTAGGGGTAGCGAGGCACGTATTTGTATTTTTGCTATCAAGGGTAAAAAGGTGGGGTTTTCATTATATTGCTCGAGTTTATCCTTCTACATCTTGTCATCTTACTTAAGGCGTTACTCCGTTCTTATGAAAATAATACTCTAGATGCATGTTGGATAGCGATCGATGTGTGGAGTAATAGTAGTAGATGCAGGTAGGAGTCGGTCTACTTGACACAGACGTGATGCCTATATTCATAATCATCACCTTCGATATCGTCATAACTTTGCGCTTTTCTATTAATTGCTCGAGAGTAATTTGTTCACCCACCGTATTATTTTCCTTCAAGAGAGAAGCCACTGGTGAAACCTATGCCTCCCGGGTCTATATTCCATCATATATTTTCATATCTATATACCAAAAATATCTCGCTACAATTTATTTACTTTTATTTTATTTTATGTTTTAGTAATCTATTATATCTATCTCTATCAGATCTCACCTTTGCAACTGATCATGAAGAGATTGACAACCCCTACATCGCGTTGGGTGCAAGTGTTTGATTGTTTATGTAGGTGCATATATTGGAGACTTTCTTGTATCTCCTACTAGATTGATAACTTGGTTCTCAACAGAGGTAAATACTTATCTCTACTTTATTGCGTCACCCTTTCCTCTTCAAGGGAAAAACCAACGCAAGCTCAACAAGTAGCAGGAAGAGTTTCTAGCGCCGTTGATGTCTGCTAGACTACGTCGGTATTTTCCCAAAGAGGAAGGGATGATGAAGCACAGTGACGGTAGGTATTTCCCTCAGTGATGAGACCAAGGTTATCGAACCAGTAGGAGAACCAATCAACACTACGTAAAAAACACCTGCACACAAATAACAAATACTCGCAACCCAACGTGTAAAAGGGGTTGTCAATCCCTTTCGGGTAGCGGCGCCAGAAATTGGCAAATGGACGTGATAAAAATATGATGGATGGGATAAATAGATCTCGGATAAAATAAAATGCAACAAGATATTTTTGTATTTTTGGTTTAATATATCTGAAAATAAAAGCAAATGAAAATAGATTGCAAAGGAAAATAGATCGCAAAGGCAAATATATTAAAGAAGAGACTCGGGGGCCATAGTTTTCACTAGTGGCTTCTCTCGAGGAAAATAGCAAACAGTGGGTACACGAATTACTATTGGGAAATTGAGGATATCCAGACAATGCTCATTATATAGGCATCACGTCCAAGAGATCAAAGAAGTCTCAAATAACTTTCATGGATAAAAACATAGATCTGATCATAAACTCAAAGTTCATTGGATCGCAACAAACACACCGCAAAAGAGTTACATCATATGGATCTTCCAGAGTCCATTGTATTGAGAATCAAAAGAGAGAGAGGAAGCCATCTAGCTACTAACTACGGACCCGAAGGTCTACAAAAGACTACTCACGCAGGGCACATGATGAACCCCTTCGTGATGGTGTCTAGATTGGATCTGGTGGTTCTAGACTCTGCGGCGGCTGGAATTGATTTTTGTCGACTCCCTATGGTTTCTAGAATATTGGGGTACTTATAGAGAAAAGAGTCGGTTCGGGAGGCATCCGAGGAGGGCACAACCCACCAGGGCGCGCCAGGGCCTCTAGACGCGCCCTAGTGGGTTGTGCTCCCCTCGGAGCATCCCCGGCCAGGCGCTTCTCCGGCCCATTGGACTTCTAGTACAAAAAAATCCACAAAAAGTTTCACCGCGTTTGGACTTCATTTGATATTGATTTCCTGTGATGTAAAAAACATGCAGAAAACAGCAACTGGCACTTGGCACTATATCAATAGGTTAGTACCAAAAAAATGATATAAAATGATTATCAAACATCCAAGAATGATAATGTAACTGCATGGAACAATCAAAAAAATAGATACGTTGGAGACGTATCAGCATCCCAAACTTAATTCCTGCTCGTCCTAAAGTAGGTAAATGATAAAAACAGATTTTTTATGTGGATTGCTGCCTAACATGTCATCACATTTTCTTTTCTTTATAGCATGGACATTTGGACTTTTATATGATTCAAAGCAATAGTCTAGTTTTGAGATGAGACTTAAATACTCAAGCATATGAACAAGCAACCATGTATTTCAAAATATCAACTCTAAAATAAGTTATCCCTAGCCCATCATGCTCAATCATTGATTCATTCATCAAACACACTCGCATATTAACTGCACCCAATGCTCAAGTACGATCATAGTGCCCCCTAGTTGGTGCTTTATAAGAGAAGATGGAGACTCAAAATAAAAATTTCATAAAGAAAAAGAAAGGCCTTCGCAGAGGGAAGTAGGGATTTGTAGAGGTGCCAGAGCTCAAAGCGAAAATTGAGAGTTAAAACATTTTGAGAGGCATACTTTTCCCACCAACGAAAACGACTTAGAGCTCCCAACACTTTCCATTCTAGATATATCATAGGCGGTTCCCAAACATAAATTAAAGTCTATTCCTTTTTCAACCATACTTTCACTTTCCATGGCTAACAGTATCCACGGGTGCCCTCCATACCAACACTTCCCAAGGAATTTATTATTTGACAACATAAAGGAAATTCATTTTTCATTTTGGGACTAGGCATCCCTAATACCTTTGCCTTACTCTCGTGCAATGACAAGTGAATAAACACTCATCGTGAGAATAACACATCTAGCATGGAAAATATTGGCAATCCCTCACCGCCTCGCGAGCGGTACGAGCACACAAAAGAGAAATTTATTTTGAAAATTAGAGATGGCACATCCAAATTTGCTTAGAACAGCAGAACAATACCACATGTAGGTTGGTATAGTGCACTCATGTGGCAAAACTGGTTTAAAGGATTTTTGATACACACGTACTGATCATACTTAGTGCAAAATGAAGGCTAGCAAAAGATTGAGAAGCGACAAACCAAGAAACCAATAACCTCATTAGCGAGCATTGAGCATAATTAACACCGAATAATGCATCACAAGTAGGATGTAATTTCATTGCATGACTATTGACTTTTGTGCTTGCATAGGGAATCACAAACCTTAATACCAATATTCTTACTAAAGCATAATTACGCATCAACATGACTCACATATCACATCATCATATCTCAAAACTATTACAAAGAATCAAGTTTATTTTGTCCAATGATCTTCATGAAAGTTTCTATTATATCCTTCTTGGATATCTATCACTTTGGGACTAATTTTCATGTGTTGCTTTTGATAAGCTCAAACAAATATAAGTGAAGATCATGAGCATAATGTTTCTTTCTCTCAAATTAATTTAAGTGAAGCAAGAAAGAATTTCTTAAAAAATTTACTAACTCTAAAATAAATCTAAGTGAAGCGAGAGAACATTTCTGCAAAAATACTAAAGCATACTGTGCTAAAAAAGATATAAGTGAAGCACTAGAACAATTCCATAGCTCATAAAGATTTAAGTGAAGCATAGAGAGCAATTCTAACAAGTCAATGCATAATTTTGGCTCTCTCAAACAAGTGTGTCCAACAAGGGATCAAGACTAAAAACACAAAACAAAAGAAGCAAAGACTCATATCATACAAGACACTCCAAGCAAAACTCATAGTATGTGATGAATAAAAATATAGCTTCGAGTAACATACTGATGGTCGTTAGAAGAAAGCGGGGATGACACTGGGGGCATCCCCAAGCTTACTTGCTTGCTTCTCTTTGGATAATAGCTTGGGATGCCATGGGCATCCACAAGCTTAGGCTCTTCTTACTCCTTATTCCTTCATCCATCGTAAGATAACCCAAAACTTGAAAACTTCAATCACACAAAACTCAATAAAACCTTCGTGAGATCCGTTAGTATAAGAAAACGAATCAGTACTATCAGTGCTATCACAAACCAATTCATATTTTATTCTTGAATTATATCTACTGTATTCCAACTTTTCTATGGCAAAAACTCTCCAAAGAAGACTATAGAATCATCGAAACAAGCACACAACACAAAGAAAACAGAATCTGTCAAAAACAGAACAGTTTGTAGCTATCTGGGTATTTTGAATACTTCTGTAACTCCAAAAATCCTGGAAAATTAGGGCGGCCTGAGAAATTTGTATATTAATCTTCTGCAAAAAGAATTGGTATTTTATCACGCTTTGTTTAAAAACGATTTTTTTGCGAGCACAAAAGTTTCTGTTTTTCAACAAGATCAAACAATTATCACCCAAGAAGATTCTAAAGGCTTTACTTGGCACAAACACTTATTAAAACACAAAAAACACAATCATAAAAGTAGCATAATTGTGCTAACACTCAAAAACAGGAAAAAAGCAAAAAAATGGTTATTCATGGGGTTGCCTCCCAACAAGCGCTATTGTTTCACGCCCCTAGCTAGGCATAAGATTTCAACAATTCTCACATGAAAGATAATAATAAAACATAAAGAGAGCATCATAAAACATGTGAAACACACACTTTTGTTTAACATACTTCCTATGGGTAAGAATTTTATAAGCAAAAAAATATCAAGACATGCAAAAACTAGCATATGCAAGGAAAAAGGAAGAAACAATAGCATTCTCAACATAACGAGAGGTAATCACTACAGGAATCAGGCAGTTTGCCGTCCGCCATGGCGGATGGCAAAGGCATACATGGCTGATGACAAAGGCCTTTGCCGTCCGTCAGTAGACGTCAGCAGGTCCAGCTGAATAGGCTACGACGAAGCCTTCTTTGCCATCAGCTGGCGGGCGGCAAAGATGAAATGGTCTTTGCCGTCAGCCGGCTGACGGCAAAGGTCCTGGACGGCACATGTGGCAGCTTACGGCCGTTAGGGGGATAACGGTGCGCTCTATCATCGGTTGGTAGACGGCAAAGACCATTGCACCTTTGCCGTCAGTGAGCAGACGGCAAAGTAACCAAATAGGCCAGCCCCCAGGTTGCATAGGTAGCTGCCACGTGGCATCTTTTCCGTCTGCTGGCTTATGGCAAATCTATTTGCCGTCTGCCAGCGGATGGCAAAGATCCTGTATAGCCCCTGTTTTTTCTGTTTTTTCTTAAATTCATTCAATTTGAACACACAAATTTCATAGAATACATATCCAACACACAAGTTTCATCATATATACATACATAACCAACACATAGTTCCATCCATACATATTACAAAAGTTTCACATTGTTCATCCAACACCGTTATCCATCCATCCATATAACAAGTTCCATCCATGCAAGTTCATCGATACAAGATAAAAGCAGAAAGGGAAAAGAAGCACTCCATCCATGCAAGCTTCCGTCAATTAGATGAAATCTGCAAAATGGGAAACAAGAAAGTAAGAAGAAGAAGACTAGAAGAAGAAGAAAATGAGGAAGAAGAAGACTAGAAGAAGAAGTAATCATACTTAGGTAAAATGGAGCTAACCTAGCTAATTATGCCATCTTTGAGTGAACTAAGCATATTATGCCATTTTTGATATAAAGCAGCTAAGTATAGGTCTTTATTGAGCTAACATAGGTAACTAAGCATATTAGAACTAACTTAGGTCATTTTGGAGAAGAAGAAGAAGAAGACGAAGAAGGTTTTTACCCTTTTCCTTCTCATTCTTCTTCTTTCATTCTTTCTTTTTCTTCTCTTTCTTCTTCTATTCTTTCTTTTTCTCCTCTTCCTTATTTTTCTTCTTCTTATTCCTTATTGTGTCATTTTAGAGCTTCCATAGGTAATTATACCATTTTTAGCTAACTCAGCTTATTATGTTAATTTGGAGGAAAATAAGGTAAGTATAGGTCATTCTTGTGCTAACATAAGTAATTTTGGAGCCAACCTAGCTAAAATGGATCATATTAGAGCTAATCTAGGTAAACTTGGTCATTTTGGAGCTAACCTAGGTAAAATGGATCATTCTGGAGCTAACCTAGGTTAAATGGGTCATTTTGGAGCTAACTTAACTAATTATGCCATTTTTGACTTAACTAAGCATAATTATGCCATTTTTTTACACAAGTAAGCCAAGTTTATGTCATTATTGAGCAAACCTAGGAAACTAAGCATATTAGAGATAACTTAGCATATTAGAGCTAACCTATGTCATTTCGGAGGAAACAAAGATAAGTATAGATCATTTTGGAGATCTGACATATCTGGCATAGTTCACTCCTCCTTCTTCTTCTCCTTCTCCTTCCTCATCCTGATGCGCCAAGAGCGGCGAGGCGGTGGAGGCAGTGGGATGTAGTCTTCTACGACAGCTGGCATGGTCATGTCACCCGGCTGTGGGATCGCCGGCGCCACCACCATCGCGAGGCCATCTTCAGGCAGCACCATCGCTAGGTCATCCTCAGCCACCACCATCTCTTGCCCATCGTCAACCACCACCATCGCTAGGTCATCATCAGCCACCACCATCACGAGGTCATCATCAGACAGAATAGGCTACACCTCCTCATCCCCACTCTGCTCCTCTTCTCCGCACTCCATTTCGGATCATCCTCGCCGATGCTTTCACTATAGCCAGACTCGCTGCTGCTTTTGCTATAGCCAGAGTCGCTTTCGCTGCTCCGATTGCCTGACCAAATGCAACAAAGTTTTTTTAACAATCAGTGTGAGACAAAGCCAAATGGAGAGGAAGAAGAGGCAGAGCGTATTGGCATCATCGTCATCCTGGTAGCGCATGTGGCGCATAGTCGTGTTGAACACCTTCACGGTGAGCATGGCGTCGCCATCGTACCGGAAGACAAGGAAGTACCCATGCCTCAGGTCATAGGCATGGACAAATTGCTCCCAGCCACGACACAGGTACATGTGGTGGTTCCTGATGACCACCTCCACGTCCCAAAGTCTGCGAAGCCTGTTGCCAGCCTATCGCAGCTTCACATTCTTTGGTCGATGGTCGTCCAGCATCTCCATAAAAGTGTCTGGAAGCCTCTTCAACGTGGGTCAAGGAGTGATGTAGCAAACAACAGAGTTATGTTAAAGAGATGGGTGAAGGGGAGATCTCTCCTTTTATATACCTGCCGCTTGGAGGAATTCTCAAGTATGATCGTGAAGAACTCGAAACCTTCCAACTCGTACTCCGGTGTGGCAGAGCGTAGCCTGTGGTGGCGGCCTCCCCCAATCTTTGATAATCAACAACATCAACAACACTTAATTAATTCGGTAGGTTAGTTGGCAATGGCAATTGGCACCCTTCAAAACTAGGGATTTTTTAGACATGAAAGAAAACTGAAAATGTTGAAAAACAGAGCATAGTAATCTAAAAGAAACAACCAAAATTAATTAGTGTTCTAAAATCAATAAAAGCACAACCAACATAACAATGGCATATGGCAACGAATCCATTAAAGCAGTTGTGTAAAAAATCAATAAAAGCACAACCAAAATAACAACCCAAAACTCCTAATACGTACAGAATGCACAACTTGTTCTGAAATTTTGCACTCATTAGCAACCACTTCAGATAACACGAAGCAGCACCATTTATATCCAATCAAAGAAAGGCCTCAACAATGTTTCCAAGTCAGTGGGTTTTTGAACCACCGGAAAACAACTTAACATAAAACAACAACTTATAAGAAATAACCCTACCATCTAAAACCCTAAAAATGATAGGATCCTAAAAGCGCCTTTGGCTTCCACTCCGGGAGTCTGATTGGTCAAAACTAAAAAACGTCGAGTTAGGTTTGCGTCAACTTTGGCGCCATGGATACAAATGGAAATGCCAAAGCCTATCGATGTTCCTACTTGCAGACTAGACAGTGAAGTGATAGGGTGTGAGTTCCTCGTGACCGGGACCTCTCGGACAGTGAGTGAGTTTGTGCTCAGCGCTCACGCAGGGGCGCGGCTGGGAGTATATGACACAGCAGGCCATTAGCATCAAATGCCTACACCATGATTCTAGTAGTTTTATTATCCCGGGGTGTCAATGCATCAAGCTAATTGGCAGGGCCTAGTTCAGGTTTCCCAAACGGCAACAATCGGGGAGTGCTTGACTTCTTCCGAAGGAATTCCCAGTTTAAAGAATAGTGCCTTGAGTGAACTGATTACGATTTCTCAAGGAAAACAGAGCTAGTTGTCGCACTTGTACACACCAGATGACTATAGAAATCTAAAATAATTACTGGAAATAAAATCGAGGATAGTACATTCAGTGCGGACTGTTAAAATTGTTACCCAAATGGAGCTAGAAAAACCATCTGTGGTGAACATTCTGTTGGACTCCAAAATTTTGAAGGTGCTCAGAATCATTTCCAAAAACTTCCAACAAAATCTGCATCACTTCTTGAAACTACAACATCATTGCACAACAATTTACTTGCACAGTTTCTTCACTCACGGGTTTCAGCCTCATTGCACAACATCATTGAACCTAAACCTAAACCTAAACCTAAACCCAAACACACACACACACACAGAGAGAGAGAGAAGAGGGAGGGGTGGCACACCTCGGTGTTGGGAATGGCCGGGGTCGGGGGAGGGGCCGTGCCGCGGGGTCGATGGTGACGGCGTCAGGGTCTGGTGCGACATCGAAGGGGCCACAGCTCGGGTCGGCGGCGGTCGACGATGGGACTTGGGTGGCAAGGCAGAGGTAACGACATCGGAGAGGCGAGGCAGAGGGGGCGTAGGAGGGGCGAGGCGCGG